>NC_066542.1:16960099-17122599 GCF_024679095.1 Eriocheir sinensis
TGCCCCCTCCCTCCCCCTCCCCTCCCTCCCTTTACACCTGTATTCTTTACTTGCACATTTTTTACGTGGCAGAAAAGGAAAAGAGCTTATGTATGAGCCTTAAGTAGAGGAGGAAGGAATGGAGTTAAATGTGGAGAGAGAGAGAGAGAGAGAGAGAGAACAAAACCGTCATCATTATATATATTACGTTGGATATGAATTATGGCGGTCACCTGACGTCGTGGTGTATTCCGCGTGGTGGACTTTGGAAAACAGGATGAAACCAAGCGAGAACAGAGCCAACTACAATAATAATAATAACAATAATAATAATAATACTAATACTAATACTAATAATGATAATAATAATAGCACCGATAGTAATAGTTTTCCCAGCGGCGGAAGCGAACGAAATACAGCGCTGCATAAAATTAAAACGAAGGAAGGAAGAAGCGAGTAGAATTTGACCTTTCACAAGTACACAAAAGCTTAGACGGAAGGGAGGTGGAAGGGTGGGGAGGGGGCCTAGGACGGTGGTGGAAAGGGGGTGGGACGGAGCAGGGCAGGAAGGGACGGGACGGGACGGGACCGGAAGGGGAAGGGGAGGTGGGAGTTTTTTTTTTTTTTTTTTTTCACCCTCGTTTTTGTTTTGTTACTGAATACACTGAGGCGAGTCACGTGCTGGCGGGGGATGAAGTATTGTGACACGTCCTTCCCCTCCTCTCCCTTCCCCTCCTCTCCCTTCCCCTCCTCTCCCTTCCCCTCCTCTCCCTTCCCCTCCTCTCCCTTCCCCTCCTCTCCCTTCCCCTTTCCCTTCCCCTCCTCTCCCTTCCTCCTCTCCCTTCCTCCTCTCCCTTCCTCCTCTCCCTTCCTCCTCTCCCTTCTTCCTCTCCCTTCTTCCTCTCCCTTCCTCCTCTCCCTTCCTCCTCTCCCTTCTTCCTCTCCCTTCCTCCTCTCTTCCTCTCCCTTTCCCTCCTCTCCCTTTCCCTCCTCTCCCTTCCCCTCCTCTCCCTTCCCCTCCTCTCCCTTCCCCTCCTCTCCCTTCCCCTCTTCTCCCTTCCCCTCCTCTCCCTTCCCCTCCTCTCCCTTCCCCTCCTCTCCCTTCCCCTCTTCTCCCTTCCCCTCCTCTCCCTTCCCCTCCTCTCCCTTCCCCTTCTCTTCCTTCCCCTCTCTCCCCCTCTCCCTTCCTCCTCTCCCTTTCCCTCCTCTCCCTTCCCCTCCTCTCCCTTCCCCTCCTCTCCCTTCCCCTCCTCGACCTCCTTCCTTCCTTCCTCCAGTTTTATATATATTTTTTCACAGATGGGAAAATTAGAGCGAGTCTGAGAAGGAAAATAATAAAAGCAGCTCAGGAGAAAATTCAGAAGCATGTGAAGCCTTCGATAAGAATGTCTCGTCGGAAAGTTTTGCTGTTCGCCCATTAAGAAAAGTGAGTTTAAAAGGAATGCTACAGAGGGAGGGCGAGAGGGTGGGTGGGAGGGAGACGGAGGGGGGAGAGTGGCAGGTGGGAGAAATATCGATCGAAAGGAACAACAAAGGAAGAGTGTGGCGCCATGACAGTAACAACACGTCCTCCTCGCCTCTGCTGCAGCGCCTTTCCTCCTCGTTCTCGTCATCATCATCATCATCATCTTTATCATCACTTTCACTCCCTCCTTCTCGTCCTTACATTCATACTGACTCATTCCCTTTATCTTTTCTCGACGTGTATATTGATGACGATGACGTGTGTTGCTTTCCCATCGATTTTCTTCCCTTCCCTCCCTTCCCATCCCTTCCGTTTCCTTTCCTTCCCTTTCCTTTCCTTTCCTTTCCTTCTCATTCCATCCCATCCCATCCCTTTCCTTTCCCATCCATTTCCATTTCCTTTCCTTCCCTTCCCTTCCCTTCCCTTCCCTTTTCTCTTCTCTTCTCTTCTCTTTTCCTTTTCTTTCCATCCTTTCCCTTCCATTATTCCCTTACCTTCCATCACCATTTCCAGTTTAACTTCTCTTCTCTTCCATTACCTCCGTTCTGTCCCTTCCCTTACCATTCACTACCTCTCTTCCTCCTATTCTCTTCATACTTTTTTCTTTTATTTTCCTTCCATTAATTCCTTTCCTTTATCCAGCTCCTCTTCCCTTCCCTTTCTTTCTATTACCGTGTTCATTTAAGCTTTCTTTCTACTCCATCTCCTTCCCTTTATCTTCCCTTCCCTTCCATTGCATCTTTCAGTTCAGCTTTCCTTCTTTTGCTCGATAATCTCCTTTCCATTATTTTCCTTTGCCTTTCGTCCCTCCTTTTCCCTTGTGCTAGATCCTTTCCTTTATTCTCTTTCCACTTTCACAATGTCCTCCTCCTCCTTGCCTTCTACTTCACCACCCAGTCCCTTCGCCTTACCTCTCTCGCTTCCTCCTCCCCATCTTCTCCATCCTTCCCGTCCCTTCAATCACCTCCTTCCCGTCCCTTCCATCTCCCGTTTACCTTTCTCCTTCTAAACCTTTTTCCTTCCCTTCTCTCCTCCACCACCCAGTTCCTTCAGCTTCTTTCCCGCCTCCTCTTCCTCCTCCTCCATTCTTCCCTTCATTCACCTCCTTCCATCGCCTGCGCCCTTCCCCCGCCATCAGTGAAGGGACAGAGTGGTAGGTGAACACTCTTTTGGGACTCTCTAACTTTCTTGTAATCTAATATTTCCCTGAGTGTCTACGACCGACTTCAGCGCCATCTCTCTCGCCGTCACTTGTCACCTTCCTCTTTTCAGCGTCCTTTTTATAGGCTCTGTGTTTACTTTTTTTAGGGGGTGAGAGAGAAAGTCACGTGGTGGTGGGTGATGCCAGTTGATTGCTCTTGTTTGCTACCTCTTCCGTGTGTTGTGTTTGATTCCTATGTGTTTGTTTTGTGGGTTTACTTGTCCGTTAAGGTTTAGTACAGTTCCCCTTATTAAAAAAAAATAGAAAATCGACTAGTTAGTGTTAGTTATGGTTCGATTCCTATCTGTTTTGTGGGTTTATTTTTCCGTTAAGGTTTAGTACAGTTCTCCTTATAAAGAAATAGAAAATCGACTAGTTATTGTTGGAGTCAGATTTGGTTCTTTTAACGGGCCTTTCGAAGTGTTATCATTGTTATCTTTTCCCTCTGTTATTTTTTATCTACTCGCTTCTTTCCGCTTCCCTCGTACCTCATCTCTCTCTTTCTCCCCTTCCTTGCCTCTCTCCTAATTTCAATATTACTCCACATTCATTTTTCTCTCTTTTTCATCTTCTCTTTCCCTTTTCTTTTTCCTTTTTTGCCTCTCTTTCCTCGCCTCTTTTTCCTCCTCCTCCTCCTCCTCCTCCTCCTCCTCCTCCTCCTCCTCCTCCTCCTCCTCCTCCTCCTTTCCCTTTTCTCTTCCACCTCCGCCTCTTTTCTCTCATTTTCGTCTTCATTTCTCTTTTCCTTCTCATTTTTCCCTCATTTTCTCCTTTTTTCTCCTACTTTTTTATCTCATTTTCGCATTCATTTATCTCTTTTATCCTTTTTCCCCTCTTTTCTTCTCTTTTTCCTCCTCCTCCTCCTTCCCCTTTTTCTTCTTTTTTCTCATTTTTATCTTCATTTCTCTTTTCGTTTTCGTTTTTTCCCCATTTTCTCTCTTCTCCCTCCTCCTCCTTTCCCCTTCTCTCCTCCTCCTCCTCCGTCGCCATGGAGACAAAAATAGGCCAGTCTTTTGTTTATATTACTTTTTGGTCTTTTTTACAGTTTATGCGTTCTCGCGTATTGTTGCTTCTGCTTTTATTCGGCTTCCGAGTCGCCACAAAGGCTTTATTTCTTTTACCTCTACTCGCATTGTTTTACTTAGGCCGGAGAATATTTCTTCCGCCCGAATATTTTTGCGGGTTTTGCTTTCTTGGATTTTCTTCTTCCAGATTATTTCCGTCGTTTCCGTTAATGTCTCTTTGCTAGTTTTAATATCCATCGCCTTATTCTTCCTTATTTTTTCCAGATTCTTTCCTTTTCCTTCCTCCTATCTCTCTTCTCTTTCACAACGTCCTTTTTTTCTCTCTGTCTTCTCTTTCACCACCCTATCCCTTCACTTTACCTCTCTTGTTTTCCCCTCTTCTTCATCCTTACCGTCCCTATATTCAGCTCCTTCCCGTCCCTTCCATCTCTCCTTCACCTTTTCCCCTTTTCAACCCTTTTCTCCTTTTCCCTTTTCTCTCTCTTCCCTCTAAACCTCCTCATGCATTTTCTTTTCATCATCATCATCACTATTAGCAGCAGCATATATACGCACACACTAACTACATAGGCGTCTGTTTTCCCAATAATAGTCACCGTTCATTGGCGTGGCGCTGCGGCAGGATGGAGTGAGCAGTCATGGCGAGGTCGGGCGAGGTGAGAATACTAATTGCTCCCAGGCTCCCAGGTAGACTGCGTTGTTGTTGAATGTACCTCTAGGGGCTTGCATAGGAGACTCACAGCTACCCATACACGTCTGCTTCACCTAACACACTGTACTTTCCTCTAGGTACCGAAATATAACGTTGTATACCTCTGTCACGACCTTCACTTTTACTCTTTTAAAGGTACCAATACATGTTTTCCTCCTCTAACACACCTATACTCTCCTCTAGGTATTGAAAAGATAACGATGTATACCTCTCACGACTTTCACTTCTACTCTTTTAAAGGTACCAATACATGTTTTCCTCCTCTAACACACCTGTACTTTCCTCTGGGTATTGAAAAGATAACGAAGTATGCTTCTCACGCCCTTGACGGTAAACAAGAGGATCATTTCTTTTCTCAACAGCACTATAGAAATGCTACGCCTCTCCGCCTATTCACATCGACTACCAAGAAGCTTCTTTCTCCCGTAGAGGGCACAAAAAGGTATTAATGTTCCTCTAATCCCCTCCGCGTCGTCTCTTTAGGTGGTAGTTATTTCGTGAAAAGGCACCTAGAGGTAGAGGAGAGGTAGAGATCCCTTGCCCTCATCCCACGCCGACCCTCAAGGTGTTAATTGCTTCCCCTCGTGACTTTTCCCTGTTGTGGTTCCGGTGGTGGTGGTGGTGGTGGCGGTAGCGGTGATAGTGGTTCTGGTGGTGGTGGTGGTGCTGGTGGTGGTGGCGGTGAGGTCAAAACTGGATTCAGACAATGATGGTTTCGTCGATAACTGGTGTAATTGGGAAAATCCTCCGCGAATTATCGATCTCAAATGTGGCGTGGGTCGAGGAGGAGGAAGCCGATGATGTTATGGTGTTGGTGGTGGTGGTGCTATGCAGAGCCCTGACACACACACACACACACACACACACACACACACACACACACACACACACACACACACACACACAACCCCCTCCCCCCTACAAACGGCAGAGGCCTCCTGACACTCGATTCGTAGAGCAGCATCGACTCCCGCCCCTCTGAGTGCTGGGGGTAAAAACGAAGCCATTGAATAAACAAAGACACCCGTCACAGGGCTGCGAGTGCCGGGACGGGAGGCTGGGCTGGCTGACGGGCGGCTGTGACGGGGGAGAGGAGGAGGAGGAGGAGGCACTCAAATAATTTAGTAGGTGACGCGGGGAAAGGGAGGCCGCCCATCACTTTCTTTTGGTTGGGTTTAGTTTCCTTATGCATCGTTAACGGGGTGGCGACAGGCTACATACACTCGCTCAGCCCCGCCGCCGCCCGTGTCAGGTTTCTGTATTCTTAATAAGCATCGCACCTTTTCATTAGCTAAGAGGAGGAGGAGGAGGAGGAGGACTGATGATGATGATGTATGTGGTGCTGGTAAGGAAGGCCAAATCGATAACCGTTGATTCCCAGGTCTGTGTGTGTGTGTGTGTGTGTGTGTGTGTGTGTGTGTGTGTGTGTGTGTGTGTGTGTGTGTGTGTGTGTGTTTGGGTATTTGTCCAGAGTTGTTTATGGGCACGTGATATCCATGAGTCTCTCACCTGACCTCAGTCAAACAAGGCAGACAACACCTGGATGCTGTACCCAATCAGGACACAGGTGAACGTCCCGGCAAGGAGACACCTGCTGCTATCGACACCTGTGCGTACCTGTGCATTGCGGAGGATATTACCTAGAGGCGGGGCGAGGATTACCTGTGCAAGGAGGCGTCGAGGATAATGGGCGGGGTGTACAAGGACACGTGATTGGGCGGGGCGGGGCGGGAAGAACAGGTAGGGTAGTAAGGTGGAAGCTAGATCAGGGCGATGTAGGAAGGGTAGGGGAGGTAGTTGAGGCGTGGGGGGCGTGGCAGGTCAGACCAGGGCAGGACGGAGATGGAACGAACCGAACGGGAGGAACAGGTGATCTCTAGGCAGTACAGAAGCGAGAGAAGGGCGCAGCGAGAAGGGAAGGTGAGATAGATGGGGCGTGGGTGTGTGGGCGTGTCAGTGGGGCGTGGCAGGTAGAATCAAGGTAGAACGGGGCGGGAGATGGACCGAACGGGAGGAAGAGGTGATCTAGAGGCAGTAGAGAAGCGGGAGTGGGGCGGAGCGGGAAAGGAAGGTGAGGCAGGTGTGGCGTGGGTGTGTGGGCGTGGCGAGGCTGGCTGGGGCAAGGCGGGGCGGGGCCGGAGACACACCTACCGGCCTTCTCATAATATTGTGACGGTTTTGCGGTGGTGGTTCACTTCGAGGCCTCGCCCGCCGGTACAGTGGCCGGCGGCACCTCTTGATTGGCTACTCCTGCTGCTGCTGTTGCTCTATCCTCGCCGCTAGGGGGAGTGGCGGGGGAGAGAGAGAGAGAGAGAGAGAGAGAGAGAGAGAGAGAGAGAGTCATTTTAATTGTTTGTTACATCTATTAATTATTGTTAGCAGTAGTAGTACTAGTAGTAGTAGCAGCTTCCTCGAGGATGGGCCTTCTTTTCCCCCTCTTAAATGCTGCCTATATATAGGGTCTTGTCCTACCTCGTATGGAGAATGCATCTCATGTGTGTGAGGGCTCCACACACACAGCTCTGCTAGACAGAGTTGAGTCAAAGGCTCTTCGTCTCATCAACTCCTCTTCTCTTACTAGGAGTAATAAGAGTGGTCAGCGTGTGGGCGTGGTGATCCCGTGGACCTACTGTAGGTTCGAGTCACACCGAAACATACTGATTTTTCAAAACATCGCCGAGTGACGGAAGATTACCCACATGCTGCCCAGATCTTCAATCAATCCTCACTTCAGCGACTTCATTCAAGTGGAGCACCGGGGGGCAGCATGGGTCAAGCAAGAGTCATATATTACGGCAGTCGTTATATAAAATTCGCCTGCGAAAATAACGGGCTGAGGTAGTCCAAGAGACCCTTCAAGAACGCCCACAGGTGCTATAAGCAGCACGTAAAAATAAGTCTTCTACCTCTTAAATTTCGCCGCAATATTGCATCTCTTTCTATTATCTATCAATACTTACAAGCTGACTGCTCTTTTGAACTTTCTAACTCCATGCCTTTCCCCTCCCACGGTTCCTCTCCACTAGATTTTCTACTCCTGCTCATCTCTATTCGATCCATACTCCTTAAGTAAGAGATAACCAGCATCTTCATGTTTTTATTCCTTTCGCTGGTAAACTCTGGTACAACTTTATTTCGTCTGTATTTCTCCCTGCCTACGACTTTAACCCTTCCTAGGGGAGAGTATCAAGACACTTCTTCACCCAGAATTGATCTCCCTTTCCGGATCTTCGTTCTTTTTTCTTTTGCCGGAAGAGCGTATAGCGGTACTTTTTGTTGATGTTATTGTTGTTTGCCCTTGAGCTGCCTTCCTTGCTGTAAAAAAAGTAGCAGTTTTATTTTTAATTCCATTGATTTAATGATATTTTTTTCATTGCATAAGATTTATATAGAGGAAGACAGTATGTAAAACGGTGCAGACAGACAGACAGACAGAGACAGATAGGCAGGCAGGCAGCGTAGGTAGTGTTAATGAGCCATGACGCTGGTGCGATCAAGGATGTTCATTACTTGTACAGGTATTACTAAGGTCACTGCGGCGTGCCTCTACTTACCTCTTCTCTCTGCACCCCTTCCTCCCCTCCATCACCCCCAACAACAACAATACCAACAGCAGCAGTATCAGAAGCGCCACAAACAACAACAGGCCAATCATGCCCACAATAAACACTGAAATCACCAACAAACAAACAAACTCCATTCCCCCCTCCCAATCTCAATCACCAATTTTTCATTTATTATCCACCATGCAGCTCCACCCCCACCATAACGTCACCACTACCTACCTACCTAACCCAACCCAACCCAACCTAATCTAACCTACTTCCCTACCTAATTTATATACATACAAACATACATACATACCTACCTTGCTATCTACTTACCTACCTGTCTACTTACCTGCGCACAAGCCCGCCTAATACACCTCCTCCTCCTCCTCCTTCTTAGTGAGCAGGTGTCACTTTTCAGAGAGAAAAAAAAAACAGCGAACCCCGAAAGAGAACGCCACGTAAACAGAGGACCACCAACCAATCCCACCATGAGCATATAAACGGGTGTTATGTAAATGCCCGCAGCATTCGAAATAAATTCATAGACCTGAAAGAACTTGTTGCAACGGATAATTTCCACATTATCGCCGTCGCGGAGTCATGGTTGAATAAAAGTAACAAAGATTTTATTGAGGAATTTAACTTACCCAGCTTTTCAATTTCTCTTTGCGACAGAGAAAACAGAGTTGGTGGTGGCGTCGTCTTATATATTCGAGCTGGTTTAAATCCACGTGTTATTAAAGTAGAAAGAATAGATAATATAGACACCGTTTTCGTAGAAATTAAAAACCGTTCAAGTAAATTAGTTATTGACATTGTTTATAGACCTCCAAACCAAGCGATTGAAATAGACAGGAAACTGTTCGAACAAATTTCTAACATACGCAATCAATTTGAAGCTGTAATTATGGGAGACTTTAACTTACCAGTAAAGAGTTGGGGAGACACGTTAAATATACACTCGGGTCATGATCTATACAGTAACTTATTAGAAAGTGCGCTTTATCAGCATGTGCATAAACCAACTCGTGAAAATAACATCCTCGATCTTGTTCTCACAACTAAAGAAAGCCTAGTTAATGATCTCAATGTTGGTACAGAATTCAGCGACAGCGATCATCGAATGATTTCGTTTAAAATAAAAATCAAAGAGGACATGAAAACAAGTGAAGAAAGAATACCTGATTACCGACGTGCGGATTTTGACAAACTAAGAAATTTACTAGCGAATGCAGACAGGAGCAAAATTTCTGCAGCCTCAGATATAAATAAAGCTTGGGAAACATTCACAGAAACTTTAAGTAGAGCCGTGAACTTATGCGTACCATTCCGTAAAAGACGACCAACAGCCAACTGGAAGCCTAAGTGGTGGAACAATCAACTCAAATGACAAATTGAAAATAAAAATCGAGCGCGTCGCAAATACTTAATTGCAAATAATGAAACAAACAAAATTGAATTCCAAAGATTACGCCGAGAAACAAAAAGAATCATACGTCTCAATAAAAGAAACCTAGAGCTTCATATTGCAAGCGCCAGCAAAACAAATCCTAAAGAATTTTTTGCCTACGTAAGAAACAAAAAAGTTCTTACCCCCAGTATTGGCCCACTAGCAACTGCAAATGGCGAATCCACGAATGATGATAAAGAAATCGCTAATATATTGAATGATTTTTTTGCTTCCGTTTTTACAGAAGAAGCCCCAAGATATATTGATGACACATCCTTGAGTAGTATCAGCGACATTGCAGAAAGTGATATAGTAGAAATTATCGATAATATTAAAGTCAACAAAACGCCTGGCCCAGACAAAATATCCCCGCGTATTCTTAAAGAGGCAAAACATCAGATCAGCAAGCCCTCTTGAACATATTCTCAAAGTACCACTAGAATGGAAACTCGGTAACGTAACTCATATCTTTAAAAAAGGCGACAAGTCACAACCAAGTAATTCTCGACCGATCAGTCTAACGTCAATCGTGTGCAAAATTTTGGAGACGATCATTCGCGGAAAATGTGGTAAAGTTTTTTGAAGATAACAGACTAATTAAAGATTCGCAACATGGTTTTCGAAACAAGCGTTCCTCTTTGATTAACCTCCTCGATTTCTTTAACTACATCTTTAACATAAGAACATAAGAACGTAAGGAGTCTGCAAGAGGACGGTTGCCCTATACAAGGCAGCTCCTGTAATCCTAACCCCACCTTACCTCACTATCCATGAATTTATCCAACCTCTTCTTGAATGTATGTATAGTATTGGCACCCACCACATGACTGCTAAGCCTGTTTCATTCATCCACAACCCTATTGGTAAACCTCTTCCTGCCAATGTCTTTGTTGAATCTGAATTTATCTAATAAAACCTTTGCCACGTGTCCTACCTGGTTCTTTTACAACCAAAACCCTATTGACATCCCCTTTATTAAGGCCCTTCATCCATTTATAGCCTTCGATCAGGTCTCCTCGCAACTTTCGCCTTTCTAGAGAGTGTAGATTTCAATGCTTCAGTCTTTCCTCATAAGGCAAGTTTCTTACCCCTTGAATAATTTCTGTCATCCTTCTCTGTACAGATTCTAACACCTTGATATTCATTCTATAGTATGACTTGACCTCCTTCAAGAAGAGTGTATCAAGACACCTCTCCACCCGAAATTGACCTCTCTTTTGGCCACTCGTTACTTTTGTCTGTTATGGGAGCGGTGAGTAGCGGGCTTTTTTGTTCTCTACACTCTTTTCGTTGCCCCTGAGCCGTCTCCTTTGCTGTAAAAAAAAAAAAGTAGGGTGACCAGAACTGAACCGCGTAATCGAGAGGAGGTCTAACTAGTGCTAAGTAAAGTTCGGAGATGACTTCAGCGCTCCTATTGCTTAGTTAGTTAAACAGTTAATGGATCAGTCTCTTTCTAGTATTTTGTGTTTTTATCATTCTTTGCTGTTGTGTTGATCCTGTCTCTTCATACTGTATAGACATTTTTGGTGTTTTATTTACATTTTATCCTTTTTTCGACTTTTTATATGATCCATTTTGTGGTGTTCTGTGGTGGTCTGGATGAGCCTCTTTCTCACCATTAAACCCATAACTTGGTTGATGTTGATGTTAGGGGCGAAAAGTGGAAGATGCGTGTGTGTATTTTATTATATTTACATTTAATTTTACTATATTTTACTTATTTATTTATTTAATGAATTATTTTATTTGTTTATTTTATTTTTTTATTAATTTTTCTGTTTATTTTATTTCTTATTGGTGTTTTTCTTTTTCTTTTCTTTTTCTTTTTCGTTTTTCTGTCATTTTTTTCTTTTTTACATAATTTTATTGGTGTTCTTTTTCTTGCTGTTGGTTTTCTTTTTTCGATGTTTTTCTTCTCTTCTGTATCATCCTCTGCTGGTGTTCTTCGTCAGTCTGGGTGAGCCTCCTTCCTCCCAGAAGAGACCCGCCCAGAATTTTGGCGATGTTGATGTTAGGGCCGAAAGGTGGATGATGTTTATTTTTTTTTTCTGATGTTTTTTCTTCTCTTCTATGTCATCCTTTCTTGGTGTTCCTCGTCAGTCTGGGTGAGCCTCTTTCCTCCCAGAAGAAAGCCCGCCCAGAATTTTGGAGATGTTGATTTTAGGGCCTAAAGGTGGATGATGTTTGTTTTCTTTTCTTGATGTTGTTTGTATATTTTCTTTATTTTCCTTTTCTTGGTGTTTTAGTTTTTACGTTATTTTCTTTCCTTCTTTTTACATTATATTTTTTTCCCTTCTTTTTATGCCATCCATTTTTTGGTCTTCTGTGTCAGTCTGGATGATCCGCGTGTATCTTATGCTCTTCTCGATGTTGTTTTCTTAACTATCCTTTTTTTTAGTGTTTCATCTTATACTATTATCCTCTTTTTCCGGTTTTATTCTTCTTCTCGTGTGTTCGCTTTCATAATAATCTTTTTGGTGATTCCCCTTGGTGGATTGTCTACGACGCCTATAACGAGCCCCACCTGCCCGGTTGGTGTGTGTGTGTGTGTGTGTGTGGTTTGAATTCGGAGTTTTCCTTCTCCTAGGAGGACTACCTACCACGGCTAACGACCCCCTCCTGCCCGGGTTTGTAATCGGAGTTTGCTCTCCTAGGTGAACTGCTTACGCTAACGACCTCCACCTGCCCGTGTTTGTTGTTCGGAGTTGTCCCTCTCCTAGGCAGATTGCCTACCACGGCTAACGACCTCCACCTGCCCGGGTTTGTAATCGGAGTTTGCTCTCCTAGGTGTATTGCCTATGACGGCTCACGAGCCCAACCTGCTCGGGTTTTTTGTTCGGAGTTTGCTCTCCTAGGTGTATTGCCTATGACGGCTCACGAACCCAACCTGTCCGGGTTTGTTGTTCGGAGTTTGCTCTCCTAGGTGTATTGCCTATGACGGCTCACGAGCCCAACCTGCCCGGGTTTTTTGTTCGGAGTTTGCTCTCCTAGGTGTATTGCCTATGACGGCTCACGAGCCCAACCTGCCCGGGTTTGTTGTTCGGAGTTTGCTCTCCTAGGTGTATTGCCTATGACGGCTCACGAGCCCAACCTGTCCGGGTTTGTTGTTCGGAGTTTGCTCTCCTAGGTGTATTGCCTACCACGGCTAACGAGCTCCACCTGCCCGGGTTTGTGGTCAGAGTTTTCCTTCTCCTAGGTGAACTGCTCACGCTAACGACCTCCACCTGCCCGGGTTTGTGGTCAGAGTTTTCCTTCTCCTAGGTGAACTGCTCACGCTAACGAGCTCCACCTGCCCGGGTTTGTAATCGGAGTTTACTCTCCTAGGTGAACTGCTCTCGCTAACGAACTCCACCTGCCCGGGTTTGTAATCGGAGTTTGCTCTCCTAGGTGAACTGCTCACGCTAACGAGCTCCACCTGCCCGGGTTTGTAATCGGAGTTTGCTCTCCTAGGTGAACTGCTCACGCTAACGACCTCCACCTGCCCGGGTTTGTAATCGCAGTTGTCCTTCTCCTAGGCGAATTGCCTACCACGGCTAACGACCTCCGCCTGCCCGTGTTTGTTGTTCGGAGTTGTCCCTCTCCTAGGCGAATTACCTACCACGGCTAACGACCTCCGCCTGCCCGTGTTTGTTGTTCGGAGTTGTCCCTCTCCTAGGCGAATTGCCTACCACGGCTAACGACCTCCGCCTGCCCGTGTTTGTTGTTCGGAGTTGTCCCTCTCCTAGGCGAATTGCCTTCCACGGCTAACGACCTCCGCCTGCCCGTGTTTGTTGTTCGGAGTTGTCCCTCTCCTAGGCGAATTACCTGCCATGGCTAACGACCTCCGCCTGTCCGTGTTTGTTGTTCGGAGTTGTCCCTCTCCTAGGCGAATTACCTACCACGGCTAACGACCTCCGCCTGTCCGTGTTTGTTGTTCGGAGTTGTCCCTCTCCTAGGCAGATTGCCTACCATGGCTAACGACCTCCACCTACCCGTGTTTGTTGTTCGGAGTTGTCCCTCTCCTAGGCAGATTGCCTACCACGGCTAACGACCTCCACCTGCCCGTGTTTGTGATCAGAGTTTTCCTTCTCCTAGGTGAACTGCTCACGCTAACGAGCTCCACCTGCCCGGGTTTGTAATCGGAGTTTACTCTCCTAGGTGAACTGCTCACGCTAACGACCTCCACCTGCCCGGGTTTATTGTTCGGAGTTTGCTCTCCTAGGCAAATTGCCTACCACGGCTAACGAGCCTCACCTGCCCGGGTATATTCTTCGGAGTTTGCTCTCCTAGATGGACTGCCTACCACGGCTAACGAGCCCCATCTACCCGTGCAGATCTCCGGTACCTCCGCGGACGCCCCGGGCAACACCAAGGTGCCCTTCGGGGAGCCCTCCAGTACTGCCACTCTCGCCAGGGAGACCTTGGGCTCGCTGGCGCTCCTTATCCCCGCCGAGGCTCGGGGAAGGCGAATGCAAGAACTCGCTTCTTAAAACTACCAGACTGGATTATGAAATTAATCGTAAGTAATGTGAATGCGCTGCTCACCGCGTTTACCGTTTCTGGGATGGAAAGTCGAAGGGCCTCGGGAACGCGCACAGAACATCCGAAAACTTAATCTGTTTCCCTCTTTCTTTCTTACTTCCCATTTTTCTTATTTATTATGTGTTCCTTATCTTTAGTAGTCTGTTTTACTACTCATTTATTTATTATTTATTATTAAATAGATAATTGAGTGGAAAATGGCCGGAGGGGGAAATGTCCAGAAGGGAATGTGTCCATTATTTCTACTACTACTACTACTACTACTACTACTACCTCTACTACTACTTCTACTACTACTACTACTGCTGCTGCTGCTGCTATTACTACTACTACTACTACTACTACTACTACTACTACTACTACTACTACTACTACTACTACTACTACTACTACTACTACTACTACTACTACTACTACTACTACTGCTGCTGCTGCTGCTGCTGCTGCTGCTATTACTACTACTACTACTACTACTACTACTACTACTACTACTACTACTACTACTACTACTACTACTACTACTACTACTATTAAACTATTTGCTATATGGTAAGGCCAACATTTGATATCGTTTGTCTTATGTACAATCTGAAGTGTTCTTCGTAGCCACAGATGAAGACAGGGCCGTATACCTCACAGTCCATCGTAGGCCCTCCATTAATGGCCGGGGCTCCCCAGCTAAATGTTAATGTTCGTGGATCTTTTAAACGGGAAAGTGCTCGATAAAACTACCTACATTCATTTAAAAGAGTTTATTCCAAAACAACGTATAAAATATAGATATTATTTCAGCTCGGTCAAACACATGGCCTTTTGCTAAACTATAAAGGATATTGGGTCGTTAAGAGTTTGCCCGCTCTGGTGGTTTAATCTGCTCGACAGCCACTTGGTACCCGCAGAGCAGATGGAAGTAACTCGTATTGAATTTACTTCTGATGCAACGAAATGATGGTCGAGTCGATTCTTAAATGAGTTGATGGTACTACTTCTGGAGATGGAGGAGGCGGAGGAGAAGTAAAAAAATGAACAAGAAGAACAAGAACAAGAAGAAAAAGGAGGAGAAGGAGAAGAAGAAGGCGAAGAAGAAGAAGAAAGGAGATAAAAGACACAGATAAATTAGTAACGATAATGACAATAGATTATATCGATGATGATGAATGCCTTGAACAACAACAACAACAACAACAACAACAACAACAACCTCTCCTCCTTTCCTCTGCTCTTCTTGACTCCATCCCTTCTCTTCTCCTCATTTCTCCTCTCGTCTCCTCCTCTACCTTTTATCCCTCCTTTCCTCTCCTCTTTGTTCCTCCTCTCCTTATCTTTACTCTTTTCCCTCTCCTCTCCTTCCCTTCTCCTCCTCTTCTTCTCTCCCCTCCTTAGCATACCTGTTTGTTACCTGTATTTTTCGTTCAACCTACCTGTCACTCTTCTTTCAGGTGTGTTTGTGTGCGTTTGTGTGTTTGTTTGATCTCTGTGTATCGTCAATGTCACTGTCAATCTCGTCACTTCCCCTTCCTCCTCCTCCTCCTCCTCCTCCTCCTGTTCCTCTTCTTCTTGCGACTGTCTTCTTCTTTTTTTTTTATTTAAACATACATATATATTTACAAAGACCCAAAGGTGCACTGCCGTGTGCTGCCTATTCAAAGGGCATAGTCTATTATATACACTGCACTGTCATTTAAAGTGTCATTGGGTAGGAAGTGTTCTTCTCCAGTGGTGGGCCGCCAGCTTAACTTCTTGTGTGTCGCAAGAAGAAGAGGAAGAGGAGGAGGAGGAGGAGGAGGAGGAAGAGGAAGAGGAAGTGACGAGATTGACAGTAACATTGACGATACACAGAGATCAAACACACAAACGCACACAAACACATCTGTGTGTACCTCTCTCTCTCTCTCTCTCTCTCTCTCTCTCTCTCTCTCTCTCTCTCTCTCTCTCTCTCTCTCTCTCTCTCTCTCTCTCTCTCTCTCTCTCTCTCTCTCTCTCTCTCTCTCTCTCTCTCTCTCTCTCTCTCTCTCTCTCTCTCTCTCTCTCTTCCATTTTTGCTCATCTCGCATTTTTCTCTTCTTTTTTTCGTTCTTCTCTCCATCGTCTTCTATTTCCTCTTATTCGTTTCCTTCCGTCTCTCATTCTTTATTTCTTTCTATTTTTCCTTCTTCCCTCTCTCTCTTCCATTTTTCTCTTTCCATATTCATTCCTATTCTTTTCGTTCTTCTCTCCTCCATCTTCTCCTATTTCCTCTTCCTCCTTTTTTTCTATCTCTTATTCTTTACTTCTTCCTATTTTTCGTCCTCTCTTCCATTTCTTGCTCCTCTTTCTACATTCCTCTTCTTTCTATTCCTTCTCTCCTCCGTCTTCTATTACTGTTTCCTCTTTCTCTTCTTCTCCTTTCTTTCTCTTCCCTTCCATTCTTACCTCTCCATTCCACTCGTTCGTTCTTCTTATCCCATCTTCTCTTTTCCTATCATCTTTCTCGTTTCTTTTGTTTATTTTCTCTTTTCCTTTCTCCTCATTTTTTATCCCCTTTCTTTCTGCTATGTCCCATTCGCCTCTCCCTTCTTCTCTTCTCCGTTCTCTTCCCCTTTTCTTCTCCTTCCCTCTACTTCCTTTCTCTGCTCCCATCATCTTCTCTTCCTCTTCCGGTTCCTCCCTCTCCCTTCCTTTTCCTTTCCTCCTCCTCCTCCTCCTCCTCCTCCTCCTCCTCCTCCTCCTCCTCCTCCTCCTCCTTCCCTACCTTGATCTTGAAGCTTCTCTTTCCTTTACTCTGCAAACTTGTGTGTGTGTGTGTGTGTGTGTGTGTGTGTGTGTGTGTGTGTGTGTGTGTGTGTGTGTGTCACTACGTTCCTCCATGTGCTTGATACTCCTCCTCTTCTTCCTCCTCCTCCTGCTCCTCCTCCACCTCCTCCTCCTCCACCTCCTCCTCCTCCACCTCCTTCTCCTCCCCCTCCTTTTCCTCCTCCTCCACATCTCCTTCCATCCACACCTCACCCCCACCCTTCCCCAACCACCCACTACTATCACCACCACCAGTTCCAAACCCACCTTCGCCCGCGCTCCCTCTTGCACCTCGCGCCCTTCCAAAAGCCAAATACTTCTTCAATCGAGTCGTTAATATTTGGAATTCTCTACCCTGCGATGTCATTGATAGTACAACAGTTACGGCCTTCAAGAATAGATTAGACAAGTGTTTTGAATCCAACCAGCAACTACGATTCTACTCATTGTCGTAATAACGTTAAGTTCTTTCGAAAACTGGCGTCCATGTCCATTTTTATCGCCGGTTAGTGGTAGCAGTAATGGTAGTTCTTTCCTCTTTCCTACATAATTTCCATGCAGTTTTTCCATGCTGCTTAGTTCTTTTTCCTTTCCTGCCAGCTTTTGCTGGAGGGATGGGGGAGTGGGGAGGAGCCTTCGCCTTTGCTGTCCTTCATCTTCCACCTTTGGTTAGATAGTTAGTGTAGCTTGTCACAAACAGCCTCGTAACGACCATCAGGTCTGCTGTTGTATGTTCTTCCTTTGTGGTCCTTTGTGTTCCTTCTCCTCCTCCTCCTCCTCCTCCTCCTCCTCCTCCAAGCTCTCTTTCCTGGTTGCCTAGTGAACGTAAGAGCCTCAGTGTGTTATGTCTTTACCGGGAAATCTGAGAGAACTGCGGCGGTGGAAGAAAGTATTGTGAGGCGGACAACAAAAGGAGGTATAATGGCGCGCTGTGGTGGAGGTGGTGGTGATGGTGGTGGTGGTGGGCGGTGATGGTGGTGGTGGTGGGAATATTGGAATCAGATGATGAGGGAAGTATTGCAGGAAATGGCCTGATGAGGGGCTATTTTGACGGCCGTTTGCGTTTGTGTGTGTGTGTGTGTGTGTGTGTGTGTGTGTGTGTGTGTGTGTGTGTGTGTGTGTGTGTGTTCGTTCGTCCTCAGTGACTCTCGGGTAAGAAGATAATCTGTCACCAAACAGCATGTCTGAGAGAGAAGGAGAGAGAGAGAGAGAGTAATCATTTGAATGGCTTCCAGGATATTTTTTGCCGTATTTCATTTATGAGTTTGAAGTTTGTCATTTCTTTATACTCCGCCATATATGAAAATTCTCTCTCTCTCTCTCTCTCTCTCTCTCTCTCTCTCTCTCTCTCTCTCTCTCTCTCTCTCTTTTTTTTATTTAAACTGACGAATCTATAGTACACAACATATTTGTATTTCGCCGACGACACTTTATGCGATTGTTCGAGTAGCATATGTTTCTCTGTGCACTTTTCAGGGCTTAAAATGTCACTTTTTCTCGTGCATTATTTCAAAAGCCCTTTACACTTGTTCACTGTGTATTTAGCATCACTAGTGGTGTGGGGCATGTTCTTCGCCACCTGTGAGCAGCCATTTTTACCTGCTGGGTGGACATTTCTCTCACTGTTGGCCCTGCTGCAGTGAATGTGTTCCACAGGCGGGACACCCTGGAGGTGAAGGTCCGTTGGTGCTGGCTGGCGCGTGACCTCGGCACCCCGACCTGCTCGTGGCTGGAGAGTACCGTTCTCGTATCTCTCACAGCCTCTCGCGGGGGGAGCCTCAGTCTCGCCAGGTGTGGTACTCCTTGTACCTGGGCCTTGTGGAACACCACCAGCGCAGCGACGTCCCGGCGGTGCTCCAGAGTGTCTAGATGTATAATATCCTGAGGGGGCGGCTGGGGGTTGTTCTCCTGTAACAGTCGCTGCACCCGTCGCTCCACCTTGTCCAGTCTCTGCAGGTGTGTGGCAGCGCTGGACATCCAGGTCAGAGCCCCGTACTCCAGGTAGGATCTTACCTGGGCCTTGTAGAGGAGCATAATTCCTCGCTTGTCGAGGAAATTAGCCACTCTCTCTCTCTCTCTCTCTCTCTCTCTCTCTCTCTCTCTCTCTCTCTCTCTCTCTCTCTCTCTCTCTCTCTCTCTCTCTCTCTCTCTCTCTCTCTCTCTCTCTCTCTCTCTCTCTCTCTCTCTCTCTCTCTCTCTCTCTCTCTCTCTCTCTCTCTCTCTCTCTCTCTCTCTCTCTCCTTTCCCTTGCCTTCCCTTCCCTTCCCTTCTTGACACCCCTTCCCCCACCCCTCCCTCACTCACTCCCTGTCCCCTCACTTCGCCCTTCCATCCCGTAATAACTTGTAGGGCGAAGGTGGATTAAATGGGCGCCCTGCCTTTCAAAGGAGTGAGGAGGACGAGATAAAGAGGGAGGAATGGGCGGGAAGTAAGGGAGGAGAGGGGGAGGGGGAATGGTTAGGACTGGAGACGTGGGGTGGGGAAGAGGTAGGAATGGAGGGGTGACTTGGGTGGAGAGAGAGTGGGGAGGAGGAGGAAGGTACAGATGGAGGGAGGAAGGTTGAAGGGTACAGCATCACTTCTCCCCCTCATCTTCCCCATCTTCCCCTTCTCGTATCTCTACAGACTTAGCTCCCTCTTCCTCTTATTCTTCCTTCTCTTCCTCATCCTCCTTTCCCTCTCTCTCTCCTTTTCTCCTCTTCACCTGCTACGTCGAGGATGCTAGGAGACTGCGTGGGAGAGGAGATAGGCTTCACTTGATGGGGCAACTTGTGTGTGTGTGTGTGTGTGTGTGTGTGTGTGTGTGTGTGTGTGTGTGTGTGTGTGTGTGTGTGTGTGTGTCCTTCGATAGCTTTATGTGTATATATTCATGGATAGTTTTTTTATTTTCACCTAAAGCGGAAAGTTGACTGACCCTTTGCAGAATGACGGCTCCTCGAGATTGTGTATAAACACTTCTTAAATGGGTAACTTTCTTGTTCTGTTCCGGCCGATAACGAGTGAGTGCGTGAGTGAGTGAGTGAGTGATGAGGGTGTAGAGAGGAAGAAAGATATGTTGTGTGAAAAGAGAGAAGGTGCAGTACATAGAAAAGTGTAAGAAATTGTGGAGAATTTAGTAAAGGAGAAAGTAGGGATTATGAAAGGCGTTGAGTGGGAAGGAGCTAGGAGAAGAGAGAAGGGGAAGGGGATAAGAGGAGAGAGTATAGGTAAAGAAAGGGGCTTTGTGCATAGAGAAATATCATAAGTTAGAGTTGAATTTAGAAAAAAGAAAGTAGGGATTAGGAAAGTAGGAAGAAGCTAGGAGAGAAAGGAAGGGAAAGGGGAAGAGAGGAAAGAGGGAGAAATATGAGAGGTGTTAGTGCTTAGGAAGATATCGGAAGTTAGGGTGGGAAGAGATAGGAGGGGGAGGGGAAGGGGGAGGAGGAGTTATCTTACACCTGGCATACTGACCCAGTCTTACCTGTTGCTGTCGCCCCCTCATCCTCTACCCCTGCCCCCCCCCTCCCCCCTCCCTTACTCTAATTCCGTGGCCCACTCCAGTTTTGTTTTTGTTTTCTCAGCTGTTAATATTTTTCTTCTACTTCCCCCATAAGGATTACAGCTCAGTACTTATGACAGTAATTATAGCAAGGAGCAAAATAATATGTAATTCTATATTCTTCGGACCTTTCACTTCAAATATTTCATTAATTTATATTGCTCTAGTTTCCCACAGATGTCGCCTCTATAGTATACTCATCACTTGGTCCTAATTTTACCTCATAGAAGCGTGGTGGAAGTATTAGAAGGATGGTTTATCACTCAAAGGCGAGAGCACGAGAGAAGAAATACACCCCCGGTTCTAAGCCCTAATTAGGCCACCTGTCTTTCAAAGAGGATGAACATGAGGAACCGTAAGAAGGATGAAATTCGTACCTTGCTCTGGCTTTAATTAGTTTACCTGTGTCTGAATCTCCTTTACAAGCGGTTTATAAAACTACACAATTATTCCAGGGCACTTCTTTGTTTCATATTTTATCGCAGCATGTATTTTATCGTAATATTTTATCTTTGGAGTAAAATTTTGTTGTGTATGAGATTGCCACTTGAATACGGCGACAAAAAAATAACATTGATTTTTTAAAATTATTTTTATTCCTTCGTCTGCCACGTCTAACCGTATCAGGACACCTCTCGAACAATTTTTTAATAATCTTTTAAAATGATATACCACATTCCCTTTTGATCTCCTACGTTACTGATCCCCCTATCTCCTCTCCTCTCCTATCAACGAATATCCTCTACTATCTACTCATCCCATCTTCTAATTTCCCAGTTTTCATTTTGGGGAGCAGTAGTTTTAGTTAGCGGACTTACTTTTTTTTTAAGTTTACCCTCGACTGGTTTCTCAGGTGTGAAAAAATAGTGTCCTCTATCCTCTCTCACCTGCCTTCCCTTCTTCACCTTTAATATAGACGAAAAGGTGTTCACATATTTTCCGGACATTGGCGTCGCTCGGGTGTCCTTTTTTGCCTTCTCGGCCTCTGGAGTACCTGCCGCCACCTCTTGTATATTGATTTGTTTACTTATTGGTTGTTTATTGATTGCCTTGACTTGTTTGTTGATGTTAGCAGTGATGGTGACGAAGCCGAGGCGGTGGTCGAAGTGCTTTTATTTTTCGTGTTGGAGTTTTTCTCTTTCCATGAACCCAAAATAAAGACACTGTTTTTACCTCCCCGATCCTCTCTCTCTCTCTCTCTCTCTCTCTCTCTCTCTCTCTCTCTCTCTCTCTCTCTCTCTCTCTCTCTCTCTCTCTCTCTCTCTCTCTCTCTCTCTCTCTCTCTCTCTCTCTCTCTCTCTCTCTCTCTCTCTCTCTCTCTCTCTCTCTCTCTCTCTCTCTCTCTCTCTCTCTCTCTCTCTCTCTCTCTCTCTCTCTCTCTCTCTCTCTCTCTCTCTCTCTCTCTCTCTCTCTCTCTCTCTCTCTCTCTCTCTCTCTCTCTCTCTCTCTCTCTCTCTCTCTCTCTCTCTCTCTCTCTCTCTCTCTCTCTCTCTCTCTCTCTCTCTCTCTCTCTCTCTCTCTCTCTCTCTCTCTCTCTCTCTCTCTCTCTCTCTCTCTCTCTCTAAAGAGGTATCCTCGCGCCCTTCTTCGGCTTTCAAAAGAATGCAAATTAAGATGTTTCAGACCACCCTTCCTTGTATGGTAAATTTTCCTTCCCTTGTTTATTTTTTGTGTGATTTTGTCATCCTCGGCAGTGTTCAGAGTAAACAAACGTCAGCTGTTTATATTGTTTCTCTGAGATTCACGGTGAAGAAACTCGTATCTACCACATTCTTGGTCTTATTTAGTCTAATGATTCTTTTTTGTGTTATGTGTGAGTCAACAGCTCATTTGTATCACGTATTAGCGGTCTGTCCACTCACACTTCATATATAAATAGATTAATCTTGGTCTACTCTATTGTTTCACTGAGATTCATGGTAAAGCAACTCGTATCTATTACATATAAGCTGACTTTTAATTGTGTCGTTATTTTCCAAGATTTCTCACATATTGGCGGTCTCTTCAGTTACATTTCAGTTAACCATTTAAACAGTCAACTCTATTCAACTCTTCTATTCTGTTGTATTCTGTTATAATATCTCCGCCTCGGAAACATCTATTAATGGCTCATTGTCTCTAAACAGCTTCCGCATCGTCTTTTGAGATGGGAAGTTTCTCCCCTCTTTAGGCTCCTCAAGGTTTACTAATTTAACCGTGTTCAATAACCTGCCTGGTGTGTAGGGAGAGAGGAGGGGACAGGGGGAAGGAGAGGAGGGGAAGAAGGGTTACTCCGCTCCGCCAAACTCTACGAAGTCACTAATTTGACCAGAACCAATTTAAACTTTTTGGGTTTTGATTCGCGACCAGAGTGTCATTAGAAGAGAAGAATCTAGCGCGAGGACATCGAATGAACCCAAAGGTGGAAGCGGTTATATGTGGACTGATGATCCCAGCAGAACACACTCACTGAAGAACACAAACATATATGGAACTAAAAAGAATTCACATTTAGTCACTCGAACACACAGTCAAGACCACAAACATAAGTGAAACCATCAAAGAACTCATGTTTAGTCGCTCGAATATCCAGTCAAGAATACAAACGAAAATGGAACTAAAAGGAATTCACAGTTAGTCGCTCAAACACACAGTTAAGAAGACAAACGTAAGTGGAGCTATCAAGGAATTCATATTTAGTCGATCGAACAGTCAGTCAAAAACACAAAACCTAAATGAAGCTACAAGGAGTTCATCTTAGTCCCTCACTTCGACACCACCTCAGCCTCGATACTCGGTTGCAGGTGAAGCGATACCATCAACAAACACTCTAATATCGAATGCAATGCGTCTAACACATGTAACTCGACTCCTTGGATTGTTCACCACGGCTTAGGAGTATTAGCATAATCAAAGGAAGCCTGACAGACAGTAAAGACCTCCTTTATCTCCCTTCCCTTACTCCTCTTCTTCCTTCTCCTCCTCCTCCTCTTCCTTCTCCTTCTCCTCCTCTTCCTCCTCCTCCTCCTCTTCTGTTTCGTCTTGTCTCCACACCACGTGAATCACTGTAGTAAATTTTGAGGCGTTTTAAGATATTGTTATAGGTGGTGAGAGAGAGAGAGAGATTGTTCGTGGTTACAAGTATCATCGTCATCATCATTATCATTTCTGTTTTCTGTTATCCTCCCTCTCCTTCCTACAGTCCTTTTTTCCCTTCTCCCTTGCCCGTGTTTACCTCCTCTTCCTCCCCCTCCCCCGCTTCCTCCTCCTCTTTCTGTTTTCTCTTCCCTTTATTCCTCTTGTTCCCCTCATCCCATTTTCCAATTTTTCATTCTCTCTCTCTCTCTCTCTCTCTCTCTCTCTCTCTCTCTCTCTCTCTCTCTCTCTCTCTCTCTCTCTCTCTCTCTCTCTCTCTCTCTCTCTCTCTCTCTCTCTCTCTCTCTCTCTCTCTCTCTCTCTCTCTCTCTCTCTCTCTCTCTCTCTCTCTCTCTCTCTCTCATATTTAATTTCGGTGGGTTGTTGTTATTGAAGTTCTTCCCCAGACACATTTTTTTTTCATTTTTTCACATTTTTCTTTTTTATTTAATTTCTTTCATATTGATCTGTTTTTCCTGATGTGATGAATCCTATTGGTGGGGTCGGTACATCGTGATACGTATTTTTTTCTCCCCTCTCTCTCTCTCTCTCTCTCTCTCTCTCTCTCTCTCTCTCTCTCTCTCTCTCTCTCTCTCTCTCTCTGTCTCTCTCTCTCTCTCTCTCTCTCTCTCTCTCTCTCTCTCTCTCTCTCTCTCTCTCTCTCTCTCTCTCTCTCTCTCTCTCTCTCTCTCTCCTATCCACCCACCTCACTAATCACTTTTGGTCTCCTTATTGAGAGAGAGAGAGTTAATAAATGAAATCACACAAAAAGAAATATGGAACGAAGGGAGATGAAAAAAAGGAAAATATTGGCAACACACACACACACACACACACACACACACACACACACACACACACACACACAAAACGAGAGGCTGGAGATGGCACATAGTGAGGGATCACGAACTCTTTTCATCCCTAACTCTATTCGCTTAGATTCAATCCTTTGTGCATGCATGGCCCGTGAAAGATGATGGATTTGACTCCACTTGATGCAGCCCCAGCTAACCCCAATGATGAAAACACATGACGCGGCCCAGGTATATCTAATCAATTAAGGCCAGGTGATAGAGCAGGTAGGGAAGGTTAGCTGGGGATGAAGTGTAAAGGATAAAACAATATAGATGGAAGAGAATAAATGTTGAATGGAAAAGAACGAGAAATGAGGAGAATTGTGTAGGAAAGAATAAGGTTTTGGGTTTGTCAGAGGAGCGAAATTTTAAGAAAAGCGAAGGGAAGAGGAGGGTGAAAGGAGGAAAGGAAGGAAGGAAGGAAGGAAAAGGAGGAAGAAGAAAGGTCTACGGAGGAGTTGGGGAGGAATGAGAGAGAGAGAGAGAGAATCAGTAGTTTAATCCCCTTCACACACACACACACACACACACACACACACACACACACACACACACACACACCCTCGCCTCCGACACCCCTCACCCTCTCACCTGTGCCCCCTTTTTCCCCCACATACCCCAGACCTTTTATGCCCCCATCACCTTGTAGTGCCCCCTCCCCCTCCATAGTACCCTCACCCTACACCGCCAACCCCTGTCCCCAGTCACCTACCAACCTCTTCACCCCCCTGTTTACCCCTGCCACATGTACCCTCAAAACACTCATCACCCCACCTCCATGCTTCCTCTGCCACCCCCCTCCCCCCGCCGCTTATATTGTTTAATCATAAGCCTCGTTTTCCGCCTTAATTTATCGTTTTTATGCATCCGTTTTTTCGGCGGGTTAATGTTATTCCTCCTCCGTTATCTGTTCCCAATAATCGCCTTTAAATGTGTCAATATTTTGTCTGGAGTTTTCTTCTTCGTTATTTTCTTTCTTGCCGGCGGCGGGGTTATAAATCTCATTCTTTTCTTGTCTAGTTTGTTTCGTGTATATATATTTTTTTGAGGGAGGAAAGTGTGGTGTAATTAGCAATATTGAGGTGTGTGTGTGTGTGTGTGTGTGTGTGTGTGTGTGTGTGTGTGTGTGTGTGTGTGTGTGTGTGTGTGTGTCATCGCTAACTTTCTCTTTCTTTCATTTTAATATCCACTTATTTTTCCATGTATTATCACTAATATAATTTGATTCTATTTATCTTATTTATCATTTATATTTGTTTGACCTCATTTTAAGACGCATATTATTCTAACTCATTTTTTCTTCCTTTTCCTCATTCTCCTCTTCCTCCTCTTCCTCCTCCTCCTTTTCGTATAGTCACCGCTGAATGAGAGCAATGGAAGAGACTAGGTTGTTTTTTTTGTCCTTTTTTTTTTGCTTTGTTCTGTCTTCCCCTCTTTATTATTTGCTGGATTGCTCTCGCTCGCTGTCCCTTTTTATTTATTTATCCCTCCTGTCCTCCTCCTCCTCCACCTCCTCCTCCTCTTCCTCCTCCTCTTCCTCCTCCATTACCGTCGTTCACCTCCTCCTCCTCCTTTACCGTTGTTCCACCATCGATGGTGGAGAGGCCATCCACCGAGACTGTGCCCCCTCTAAACGACCCTCCTTCACGGGAGGACGAGTTACCTGCCTCACAGGCTAACCCCCAGTCTATTTCACAGGCTAACCCTCAGCCTGCCTCACAGGCAAACTCCCAGCCTGCCTCACAGGCAATCAAGTCGTTAATGTTTGGAATTCTCTACCCTGTGATGTCGTTGATAGTCCAACAGTTACGGCCTTCAAGAATAGATTAGACAAGTATTTTGAATCCAACCAGCAACTAAGATATTACTCATTGTCGTAATAACATTAAGTTCTTTCGAATACTGGTGTCCTTTTCCGCTTTTATCGCCCGGTTAGTGGTAGCAGTAATGGTAGTTCTTTCCTCTTTCCTACATAATTTCCATGCAGTTTTTCCATGCTGCATGGTTCTTTTTCCTTTCCTGCCAGCTTTGGCTGGAGGGATGGGGGTGGGGGGGGAGGAGCCTTCTCATTTGCTGTCCTTCATCTTCCACCTTTGATTTGATAGTTAGTGTAGCTTGTCACAAACAGCCTCGTAAGGACAATCAGGTCTGCTGTTGTTTGTTCTTCCCTTGTAGTTCTTTGTGTTCACCTGTTTCTTCTCCACCGCGTCTTCACATACCCATTAACTCGACATCTCGCCTTTGTTCGTGTTTTGTGTTTTAGTCACGATGTCAATATAGAGTTGGATGCTTTCTCTCTCTCTCTCTCTCTCTCTCTCTCTCTCTCTCTCTCTCTCTCTCTCTCTCTCTCTCTCTCTCTCTCTCTCTCTCTCTCTCTCTCTCTCTCTCTCTCTCTCTCTCTCTCTCTCTCTCTCTCTCTCTCTCTCTCTCTCTCTCTCTCTCTCTCTCTCTCTCTCTCTCTCTCTCTCTCTCTCTCTTTCTTTTTAGTTTCGAAATTCTTTTTTTTGTGCGTAAACCATTTATTTGAATTTCCGGCAGCGCTGTTTATTGCTTTCCTGCTAAAATACACACACACACACACACACACACACACACACACACACACACACACACGTAAACCATTATTGTCCACACTCTATTTTTATCTTTACACTTTTTCCTCCTTTACCTGATTTTCCCACTTCTTTTCATTTATTTCACTTTTTGTCAGTTCCTCTCTTCCGTATACTCACTCTCCCTCCCTCCCTCCTGCTCTACCTTTCTCCCTCCCCTCCCTCCCTCCGTCTCTCTCCACCTCCCTCCCTTCCTCCCTCTCCCCCCCTTCCTCCCTCCCTCCTCTGCTCATTTAAGATTATTCGAAAACGTGAAAATTAACTCCCTCTCCCACTTCGTCGACTTTTTCCTCTTTTCAACAGAAGTGGAAATACATTTTTAATCATTTTTTTTGCAAATTTTATTCCATTTACTTCTCTCATTTCATTATGCACTCTGGGGAGAATTTAATGTCGGTACTTTTTCTCCTATTTCTTTTAACAAACCTTGTAATTGTGTTTAGTTGGTGCTGGTTGGGGCGTAACCTTACCTTGATGTTATGTAAGTTGACCCGCTCGCGTTATTTTTTTCTTGTGTGTGTGCGTGTGTGTGTTTGGGAAAGAAGGGGACTCGCTTATGAATGTTCTATTATTGCAAATCAAAAGTCAGCGTTCACAATCTTGAGAACTCTTAAACCTCCTGTCTCGCTGCACTACCAATGCTGCTACTGCTTTTATCACTACCACTACTACTACTACTACTACTACTACTACCAAACAGCATCGATAATAATACGGTAATGCACCCCCAATCTCACCACCAATATTTCTTCAACACAAAGCATAGCAGGAGGAGGAGGAGGAGGAGGAGGAGGAGGACGGATACGTAGCAATAATAAGTGAGGCAATTAGTAGCAGTAATAGTAGTGTAGCAGTAGTAATAGTAGTAGTAGTAGTAGTAGTTGTAGTATTAGTAGTTTTTGGCAGGCAGAGCTTTGCGTTTCCACATCCCGCAGGAGGCCGGCTCGGGAGGATCAAAAGGCCCCAAAGCAGCTTTCTCTCTCTCTCTCTCTCTCTCTCTCTCTCTCTCTCTCTCTCTCTCTCTCTCTCTCTCTCTCTCTCTCTCTCTCTCTCTCTCTCTCTCTCTCTCTCTCTCTCTCTCTCTCTCTCTCTCGCTGGTTGTTCAGAGTATTATCAGAATTTTTATCATTATTATCACTGTATTTCTGGTTCCTCTCTCTCTCTCTCTCTCTCTCTCTCTCTCTCTCTCTCTCTCTCTCTCTCTCTCTCTCTCTCTCTCTCTCTCTCTCTCTCTCTCTCTCTCTCTCTCTCTCTCTCTCTCTCTCTCTCTCTCTCTCTCTCTCTCTCTCTCTCGCTGGTTGTTCAGAGTATTATCAGAATTGTTATCATTATTATCACTGTATTTCTGGTTCCTCTCGTTACTACTATTACTCCGTCTTTGTTATTATTTCTATTATTATTCTCCCTCTTTTCTTTATATCAGTGTTATCTCTTTTATTACTTGTAGCAGCAGTAATAGTACGATTGTTTTAATTATTTTTGTTTTCTCTAGTTTCCCGTTTTCTTTTTCACCTGTTTTGTTTTGTTTTTTTGTTTTTCCCCGTCGGCGGCGTCACGTGTCAGTCGGTGGCTCGTCAATGGACCGCTGTCTCTCCCCTTCCGTCTCTTTATTCTATGCATTTTATCATATATATATTTTTTCCGGTTCCCATTGTGTGTTTACCGTGTACACACCAATTGGCCGAGTTCATTATTCATTGAGGTAAAGCTCTTTGTCCTCTTGTATAGCCGCGTGGCCATAAAATTTAACATGTGCTTGTATACAATATTGATGTGGCTGCGAACATGGAAGTAACACACACAGTCAGCTGTCACTATGCCGGCCGGGAGCTGCGCGCGGGGCCGGGTTAACGAGTGCACCAAATGAAGCGAAAAATTGTGAAGGCTACCTGAGCGCTCGTTCCCCCACAAGTAGAGTCGGAGCACACCTGAGATGGATGAGGTGAGGAGGACGAGGGCCGTGAATGGTAGTGATGGTTCGTGTGATGTATCGTTGGTGTTAGTGTAGTGGTTGTGGTAGTGTTAGTATTATTATTAGTAGTAGGAGTAGATGTTGTAGTTATAGCTATAGGAGGAAGTGAGTCGCGTTGTTATTTAGTTTTGTTTGTTTCTTCTTTCATTCGTATCAACACTCGTCTCTCTTCTCGTTCTGTTGTTTTCCCGTCATGTTTAATTCAGAAAATGGTAAAAGTTGCCTCGTGTATAAAGTTATCATGCGTGCGTTTGATGTATTTTTCCCCGAAGTGAATATCTCCTCCCCTCTCCTTCCCCCGCTCCCCAACCATGCCCTCTCTTCCTCCCCTTCCCCCATCATTCCTCTCATCTCCCCGCCGTGTGCAACAAGTAGGAAAGACGTCACTGCATTTTTCCTCCGCTGCCTATCTGTTCCTGCCAATAAGGTGGTGCCGCTGCAAAAATATATATTGATAGGTGCCAGTCTGCAACGACCTCCCCCCACCCCTACGATCCCTACCTTCCCTCTCTCTCCCTTTCTCCCCGCCCGCCGCTCCCCTGCAGGTGATAGAAAAAATATAATTAACCGCACGGAGTCTATACACTATAAGGATGCTGCTTTGATTTCGTTCTCGCCTGTGTACGGTTTCCTGTGGGCGCCAGTATAAGGTTTTGGGCATAATTTTCTCTTATTATATCAGAGCGCCTCCCTTTGATGCCGGCCCTTTGTCATTCCCGCCCTCCTGTTCCCCTTCATCCTCCCTCTTTCCTTCCCTTCCATTTTTTAACTTTTACTTTCCTGCTCTGCTCTGTCCCGTCTTTCTTTCACTTCTCTGCGCTCTCAACCTTTCCATTACCTGGCTTTCCCTTGTCATACGTCACCCCTTCCCTCCCACTCCCGGCGGCTCAACACCTCTCTCCACTTCTCTAACCTTTCCTTCGCCCTCTTTCTCTCCCCATCCTTTTCCTTTTGCCCCCATCTCTCTGACTGCTGCATCCCTCCATTTTCAACCTTTCCCTTCTCTTGGCTTCCTTTCATTCCCATTCCCTTCCATTCCCTGACCTGCCTTATCCTTCTCTCTTGCCTCGCCTTTATCCTTGCCTTCCAACTCTAACCGCTTCACCTCCCTCCGTCCTGTCTGTCACGGGTGTTCGGAAAAAGGGGGCGAGGGTGGGGGGCAGGCTTGGTCAGCTGGATGTGCTCCCCTTTTCCTCCTCCTCCTTCTCCTACCCCCTACCTCCCTCCCCCGCACCCTCCCCCCCCCCTACATCCCGCGTTGTATGCTATCACCGTTATTGATGTTTTGGCTATTTTATTTATTTAATAACGTGTCCCTTTTTGAGCCGAATTTTTGGGTGACCTGTGATTGTTGTTGTTGCTTGGGTTTGGAATTTTTATATGCACGTGGCGCTTTTTGTGGTGGCGGTGGTGGTGGCGGCGGTGGTGATGGTAGTGATGGTGATGAGGGTGGTGGTGGGGGGAGTGGCGATACTACTACAATAACAAAACAACAAATATTACTGTTGCTCGATCTACTCTTTGTTTTCTATTACTACTACTACTACTACTACTGCTACTACTACTACTACTACTACTACTACTACTACTACTACTACTACTACTACTACTACTACTACTACTACTACTACTACTACTACTACTAATAATAATAATAATAATAATAATAATAATAATAATAATAATAATAATACAGGATTTTATTTCTTTCCGTGACTCGCTCCTGCTTATCTTCATGGCCCTACCTTCGCTGTTGCTTCTGTTATTGCGTCACCCTTGTTTCTCTCATCATTTGCATTTACCTTTTTCCTTAACAATTCTTATTTCGTTATTTCTTTTCTTCTCAACCTCTACAGTTCTTGCTCATCATTTCTCGTTACATATTTCCACCTTTCCTACGCTCTCGTTCTTTCTTTCCTATCTCAACCTTATCTTACCTGTAATCAAGGTGTGGGTGCATGTACAGTCTTACCTGCGGAGTGTGTCTGCTTGTACCTGTTGCCTGTGCCTGCGGGAGGGTGTCCACTAGACGCCTGGCTGCGATAACCTTTGATGAGCCGCACAGGTGGTAATCAGATTGACTTAGCACTCAGCTTGGCCTAATTACCTGCTGCACACTACGCCTTCCCTCCCTCACCCACCTGCCTCTCTACCTACCTTTCCTTCCCTCCCTTTCTCCAGAGTTACCCATCCCCCCATCCTCCCTCTTCCTCCTTCACTAATGGCTTGTCCCTCTAATCTCTCTCTCTCTCTCTCTCTCTCTCTCTCTCTCTCTCTCTCTCTCTCTCTCTCTCTCTCTCTCTCTCTCTCTCTCTCTCTCTCTCTCTCTCTCTCTCTCTCTCTCTCTCTCTCTCTCTCTCTCTCTCTCTCTCTCTCTCATCCATCTTGATTCGAGAGCCCCTGTTATTGGTTGTACTGTGAGGGCTGTCATAACATATTAATAATTTCACTTCCCGTTGCCATCACGACTGACGGTATGGTTACGTGTTGTAGCTACTGCTCGTGTGTGTGAGTGTGTGTGTGTGTGTGTGTGTGTATGTGTGTGTGTGTGTGTGTGTGTGTGTGTGTGTGTGTGTGTGTGTGTCGCCTACTCAACTTTGCTCCTGAAGGTTATTATCTGATCGTATGGTGTGTTCTCTGTCGTGTCAAGTGGCAGTGTGACGGAGATGAGCACCGAGGCCACGCACACCTTCACCGTTTGCCCCCCCCCCCCACATACCTTTTTATGTTTATCTTTTTTGCTGGCGCTTGTTGATCCACTTTTGCGTGCTCTGTTTTCTTGTTATGTTTTCATTCTTTTCTGTTCCTAATTGGCAATCTACTTCTGGGTCTTTTAATCTAGTTGTTATGATTACTACTTTTACTACTACTACTACTACTACTACTACTACTACTACTATTATTATTACTACTACTACTACAACTAATAATAATAATAAAAATAATAATAATAATAATAATAATAATAATAATAATAATAATAATAATAATAATAATAATAATAATAATAATAATAATGTCGGAGTTATTTTTTTTATTATGTTGTTTCCTTCTTTCAATTTAATCCATATTGTATGCTTTTTTTTGTTTTTATTCATGTAATGCTGCATCTGTGACTTACGGCATTCTCTCTCTCTCTCTCTCTCTCTCTCTCTCTCTCTCTCTCTCTCTCTCTCTCTCTCTCTCTCTCTCTCTCTCTCTCTCTCTCTCTCTCTCTCTCTCTCTCTCTCTCTCTCTCAAGGCTACAGATGTTGCTCGATTATTTATTTTTTCTAGGCACAAAACTTTTATTGGTATTTTCTGGTTCTGCACTTGTTAGGTTTGATTTTTCAATGGGATTTTTTTTTTTTATTATATTTTCAACGATACGCCAGTCCTAATATCTCGTGTGTTTCCCCATTCTCTTCTATTTTCTGTTTTTTGTACATTTTTTTCTTTTCTTTTTTATGTCGTTTCCTGCACCTTTACTCATAATTACTTTTACGTTTCATCTGTTTTAATATCCTCTGACTTCCTTTTTTTTTCTTTTTCTGTTCCGTTACATTATCCGTTTTCCGTCTTACACCGTTTTTCACCTTTTTGCTAAATTATCTCTTTGTTTCAGCTGTTTTCATATCCTGTGTTATTTTTTACTTTTTATTTATATATTTCTCTAGATACCTTTTTGTTATTTTCTGTCCCAAGCCATTTCCTCACCTTTTCGTAGATTATTTGCGCACTAAACGGCATTTTCCTCCTTATCTCCTTTTTCCTCTCTCTCGCTTTCCCTCCCTCTCTCCCTCCCTCTCGTTTCTCCCTCCTTCCCTCCCTCCCTCTCCTCCCCGTCTCCACTCTAATCTTTTAACAACGTTCCTTTGGATTTCTCGTTTTCTCAGTCGGGTTCCTTTTTTTCCACCCCTCTTTTTTTTCTTCAGTTTTTCTCTTTTTCCTCATTTTTTCTTCCTTTATTCGCTTACCAGATTTCCCGTTTTCTTCCTGCTTCCTCTTTTATGTCCCATTGTATATCACGTCTTCGTTTTTCAAGTTGTTTCATTTTTGTGTTTATTTATCGTGTGTGTTTCTCTTTGTGTTACTGTGTGTTTTGTCCTCTCATTCACTTAATTAACCAGATTTACCACTTTATTTCCTTCCATTTTTGCTTCAGTGTACAGCAGCCTCGTAACTCCTTATCCTGCTTAGTTTTTTTATCATTCCCCTTTGCACTGTTTACTATGGGCGTCAAGATAATAGTTAAGTTTGTGCCTGCTTGTATACTTGGTTCACTTCTATTATTATATCTCCTTTATACACCACAGGCTCAAGGGCTAATGCTACGGAGATGAGTACCGAGGCCACGCACTGCTATAGCATATGCTCACAACTTTAGTTTATCCATCTTGCTGTCTTTTTTGTTTTCGCTCACTGCATTTTTTGTTGTTTGTATGGATGATTTTTTCGTGTGTATGTATGTATGTATGTGTGTATGTATGTATGTATGTATGTATGTATGTATGTGGTGCTGATGTTGATGCTGCGTCTTTTGTAACATGTTCTCTCTACGTCTGCTTCTGCTTGTGTGTCCGTGTGTGTCTGTCTCTCTCTCTCTCTACACACACACACACACACACACACACACACCTATAGAAAAAAAAGTCCTCCTCCAGTAACCTTTGTCCCATTTTCTTTTCTACTTCTCAATGTGAGCGTCGCGTCTGGTCTCTCAGGTCCCTCGCCGGTGTTCTTTGAGGCAGGCTTTCCGTCTTCCTTTCACTCGGGTATTCATAACACTGCCGGCATAATACAGCGGCGCTCTAATGGATTATCGGCTATCGAAGTAGTTGCCCGGCTCTGCTCTGCTCTGCCCGGGTCCGTCCTGCTATCTCGGCTCTTCTCCCTTTTTTGTATCCCTCTCTCTCCGCTATACATCTAAGTCTTTGGACGGGAGATGTTTGTTTATGCGTCCAGGTTGTTGTCGGTAGCTCGCTTACATTCAGGTTGTTGGAATCTTGCTCTTTGTCATCCCTTACTTGTGATGTGGTGCTACACTTCCTGCTCCTTTGATGATCTGTTTAAGCTTCAATCAACACTGACTTGAAAGAAAATATTGTGTGCTTTTATATTCGTTATTACCACTGTAAGACATGCCTTTCAACTCATTTATTGTTACAGAATACTTTTTCTATGCTGTTTTCTTTCCTGTAGAAAGTTGTGTTTGCCTACATCCATCCATCTATCTATGTCTATATCTAATTATCCCATTATTGGTAGCTATGTTTATTGATGTAATTGTTATAACTAAGCCTTGTAGTTCAACTTGTCCTTGTCACTTAATCATAGCTCAACTTGTCACTTAATCATAGTTCAGCTTGTTCTTTAATCATAGTTCAACTTGTCACTTAATCATAGTTCAGCTTGTTCTTTAATCATAGTTCAACTTGTCACTTAATCATAGTTCAGCTTGTTCTTTAATCATAGTTCAACTTGTCACTTAATCATAGTTCAACTTGTCACTTAATCATAGTTCAACTTGTCACTTAATCGTAGTTCAACTTGTCACTTAATCATAGTTCAACTTGTCACTTAATCATAGTTCAACTTGTCACTTAATCATAGTTCAACTTGTCACTTAATCATAGTTCAACTTGTCACTTAATCATAGTTCAACTTGTCACTTAATCATAGTTCAACTTGTCACTTAATCATAGTTCAACTTGTCACTTAATCATAGTTCAACTTGCCACTTAATCATAGTTCAACTTGTCACTTAATCATAGCTCAACTTGTCACTTAATCATAGTTCAGCTTGTTATTAAATCATAGTTCAACTTGTCACTTAATCATAATTCATCTTGTCACTTAATTATAGTTCAGCTTGTTATTTAATCATAGTTCAACTTGTCACTTAATCATAGTTCAACTTGTCACTTAATCATAGTTCAACTTGTCACTTAATCATAGTTCAACTTGTCACTTAATCATAGTTCAACTTGTCACTTAATCATAGTTCAACTTGTCACTTAATCATAGTTCAACTTGTTACTCAAATCATTTCACTGCATCTTTCGTCCACTTGGCTCGTCCGTCACAGCAATGCACCGGACAACCCTTGCCTGTGTTTGCATTATGTTGTAATCAAATAAATATTACATTGTTAACTGGATCGCACATAAATAACACCTTAACTGAATTAATAGATGTGATCTGTTTCTATTTTTACGTTTTTCCGTGTGAACTGAACAGCACTGAACAGCCTACAAACTCATATTGGATTAACATTTTATTGTATTGAATGATTTTTTTATCGTATTAAATTTGAAAGGAAATTGACACAGCTGAATTTATCCAATCTAATTTTTGCTTTGTTAGTCCTCCCACTTTTTTTTAGTTATGATTGAGAATAACTTTTTTGATCTGTTTTTATAGGAGAGGAGAGCGAGTTGCGGCATTCCTCTCTTTTTTCTTTGCCTTGGTCTGTTTACATTTAGGAGATGTTTGGCTTTTCTGCCGAAAGCTAGAAATATTTTACATTCCAACGTTCATTCTCTTATTTTGTGGTAGTTTTAAACCTATCTCTTAGACTTGCACAGACAGACCAAACATCACCTAACCTTCAGCCAGTTGAATGCTTGTGTATCCACCAACCAGATGTTAAAAGGACGCCACTGTTTCTCATTGCAATTGAAAAGTACTGAAATAAGAACTCAACCCAATCACTACACCTATTAAGACCTTTGCCATTAGGAGTAAGGAGCAAGTGGTGGTAATATGGTGATCATGGTGGTAGTAGTAGTAGAAGTAGTAGTAGAAGTAGTAATACGTATCGGTATTAGAGGTAGTAATGGGTGGAAAGACCCGTTCGTACGTACTCCCAAAGATTGCACTTTTAAATTCCTCGTCTCACATGGTATCTGAAAATTGCCTCCGATATTCTTTCCCGTCATTATTTGTTTCCCGCTGCTTCATAATGCCGCCAGGTGGGACTCGTACCTGTAATAACGCTAATTGGTCCTCGACTCCATACCCTCCGCCGGCAGGTGTACGCGGTCACTGGTGGGGGACAGGTGAGGGAGGGTTGGGTGCTGATATGTAGAGGGTGGGACGGTAATGGCCTCCAGTGATGTCTCGTGGAACTTGATAACTTTCTGTTATTACAATATTCCTTCTTGTATTCTCTACGTCACTTCTGTCGTTTCTGGGAAACGTCCTATCTTGTCCTGCCTTTTCTCTTTTCATCCCATTTTCCTTTCTGTCTTTTCTATTTTCTATTTCCACCTCTACGATATTGCGGTCACTTCCTCCTGTTGTTTTGTGTTTTGTAATGGCTCATGTTCTCTGTTTGGTCTTGGGTAACGTCCTGTCGTGTGTATTCTTCTCTCTCCCCGTCTTTCGTCCTGTCTTTTCTACTTACCTTTTTCACCCCCACGTTATTGCAGTCACTTACCCCCGTTAATTTGTGTATAGCTCTGCCCTTCGTGTTGGGAAGCGTCCCGTCCTGTCCTTTCTTCTCTTCCCTAACTGTTAATTCATGTAATGTAAATGTAATGTAATGGCCTGGTGGTTTCTCTTTCCCATCCATTTCTGTTTTCCTGCTGCAGCACACACCATTGCTGCAGCAACCGACTCTTAATAATTACTCTCCTCACCGTTGTTGCTCCCGATGCTTTACACATAACATTGGCGTAGCAGCATCCCCACGTTTAATCCTCGTGTGTACATCGCGGAGTGAACGCGACAAAACACGAGCGACTCCGCCTTGTTTGCGCTACATATTTCCCGGGCGACTCGTGCCAAGCTCTCGTTACCTGCCGCTCTTGCCTCGCAAGGGGGAACACGCCTGGCCGTGCTCCAAAAGTTGTCCTGCCGCTGTATCCCAATGGGTGTCCTGCAATACGTTTTTCCCGTCGTAAGGAGAGGGAGGCTGCGTGCTGGCGTGCCATGTGTCACGGGGCTGCGCTTCCTTGCGGGTGAGCAATCCCGTGGGCTCCTTAAGAGGCTCGGCAGCTCCGGAATATGAGTTTTCAGTGTCCTCGTATTGAGTCTGTTTACTTCATGTTCAGGTAAAGTGTAACGTCCCGCTCAGGCAGATTCTTTGATATTAGTTGGGTAGTTTGTACGGCTTCAATAGGATTTTGTGATATTGTGTGTGAAGCGCCTGAAATACTCGTATACTGATTAATTTACAAATTATTCCACTTACGACATGATCTTTCGTGATTATGTGACGGATTCCTCAAAGTGTAGTCTCCAGGTATGACGGTTTAGCATCGATTTATACTCTGCTTCAGGGTATTCTTTAAGCAGCTTCACATTTCTGTTGTTACACGCGCTAACAGAAAAAAAGTGGAGTGTTTAAATAGCTTATTATTGGGTCAAGGGATTCAGTTAACGTCCAAAATAATGCAGACAATTTCGCTGTCGTGATGGTGTGTAGCGTTAGCACCCTCCCCAAGACGAGTTGTTGAAAGTGTCGGCGGGCAGCGGAGCCTCGGCCGCCTGAGGTGTTGGGCTCAAGCAGTCTTTACTCTGAAAAGTTTGACAAAAATGTTGAATTTGCATTTTCTTTGACGGGACAAAGTCTTGGTCTTGTCGAGAGTGTCTTCCGCTCTTGGTACGGTGCCTTGTGCCCCCCCCCCCCTCATAAACACACATGCGGGGAGAGAGAGAGAGAGAGAGAGAGAGAGACGGACAGATAGACAGACACACAAACAGACAGACAAACAGAGAAATGACAACCAAACATACATATACAGACGGAGGGATAAAAACGCAGACAAATAAGATAAAGCAAAAAAAACAGGAAAACAACGAAGATACTAACAAATAGGAGAGGAAGCTCAACAAATGGAGATAGCGGCAGCAAGAGCAAGAGAAGGGGCGAGAGCGGGAGCAGGAGCAGGAGGGAGCAGGAGCAGGAGGGAGCGGGAGAGCCCACCTGAGAAAGGGCAGCTCGCGGCGTGTAATCAGGGCCACAATAAGAACACTTGTCACCGTCGCAGCTGCCTCGTCCTCCATTGTCCCGCCGAGGCAACTGAGTGTACCGCGAGTGTTGGTTTGGGAGGCTGCGAGGAGGCGGTGGGGGGGGAACACAAAGGAACACAAAGGAAGAACAAACAACAGCAGACCTGCTGGTCCTTACGAGGTTGTTTGTGACAAGCTACACTAACTATCTAATCAAAGGTGGAAGATGAAGGACAGCAAAGGCGAAGGCTCCTCCCCACCCCCCCATCCCTCCAGCCAAAGCTGGCAGGAAAGGAAAAAGAACCATGCAGCATGGAAAAACAGCATGGAATTTATGTAGGAAAGAGGAAAGAACTACCATTACTGCTACCACTAACCGGGCGATAAAAGCGGACAAGGACACCAGTATTCGAAAGAACTTAACGTTATTACGACAATGAGTAATATCTTAGTTGCTGGTTGGATTCAAAACACTTGTCTAATCTATTCTTGAAGGCCGTAACTGTTGTACTATCAACGACATCACAAGGTAGAGAGTTCCAAACATTAACAACTCGACTGAAGAAGAAGTGTTTAGCTTCGTGCGATGAGAATCTTTTACCACTTATCTTCAAATTGTGATTTCTTCTTGTTCTATTTGATCGATCAATTGTAAAGTAATCTTCCGCATTAATATCACTGAATCCGTGTGTTATCAACAACCACCACCACCACTACCATCGCTATTACCACCTCTACCAGCGTCACCACCACCACTACGACCACCACAATCAATACTACCAACTCTAATCTCTACCTACCAAAATTTTACCTTACTTTACTTGACCCTACCGGACCCTGATTTATCTTACTTTACCATCTTACCTTACTCTACCCCTTCCTTGCCTTGATTTTCAGCCTGATATTATGCTTTGTTTCACCATATCTTACCTTACTTCGCTTTGCCTTAACTTACTTTTCCTTCTAACATTGCCTTACCTTAGTCTGCCTATTTACTCCTTACTTTATACTCTACTCATCCCTATTCTCATTTTCACTCTCAACACTTCTCTCTTTTCTCCTCCTCCTCTACTCTGTCCCCATCCGTCTCATTTTTATTCCCTGTCACTTTACTCCTTACCTTTTACTTAACTCTTTCCCTCTTCTCTTTTCCACTCTCAACACTTCTCTCCTCTCTCTTCTCTACTCCTCCTGTACACTATCCCCATCCGTCTCTTCCCTATCCCCTACTTTTCCACTCCTCTACACTCTGCTTACTCATCTCTCTCTTCTCGTCCCTCCATCCCTCCCTTTTCTCCCTCTCTCCTTCCCCTTCCTCCCTCCCTCCCTGCCCTCCTCTCGCCCTTCCCTCTCCACAACAACACACAAATGTTTTTCATCACAATATGCCTCGTTCTGACGCATCGCCCGTTTTTCACCTTTTCTGTTTTTCGCTGATACTTGATTTTTATCGTTCAGCTAATTTTCCGTCCGCCTCGATTTCATCCCATCACGCAAACTTTCCATTCCAAGTGTTTTTGTGTTTTTCTTTCCCTTTTGACCGGTGTGTGTGTGTGTGTGTGTTTCATGCGATATTTTCTGGTGTTCTGATTTCTTCTCTTGTCTTTTCTTGTTTTGTTGACCTTTTGCCTCAAGCGTTTTTTTTATTTTATTTGCTCTTTAGTCCTTTTTGTTTTTCTTTTCTTTTGTTTTTCGTAAGTAACTTTTCTTGCATGTATTTTTATTGTTGACGAAAACTAACTTAGCGAGACACTCATATCAGAGAACTGTGTACAATGAAAGTAGGTTTGTGTGTGCGTGTGCGTGTGCGTGTGTGCATGTGTGTGTGTGTGTGTGTATGTGTGTGTGTGTGTGTGTGTTAACGGAAGCATGTATCAATTGAAACCACTTATCAGCACGAGTTACATAGAAGCTTGCCATGTGTGTGTGTGTGTGTGTGTGTGTGTGTGTGTGTGTGTGTGTGTGTGTGTGTGTGTGTGTGTGTGTGTGTGTGTGTGTGTGTGTGTGTGTGTGTGTGTGTGTGTGTGTGTGTCTTTGTGTGTGTGTGTGTGTGTGTGTGTGGGTGGGTGGGTGGGTGGGTGTGTTTTCATTGTTGTTGAGGGAAAGAATAACAGTGTTGGTACCCACGAATTAGGAGGAAGAGTTTGCGCATTCCACTGGCGGGAAGCAGCGACTGAAAAATTTGATCAAACGAGCTGTGACTGTTACTGATACGACTACGACTACTACTACTACTACTACTACTACTACTACTACTACTGCTACAACTACTACTACTGTACCTTCATAATCATCATGTTATTTTTATCGTCGTATCCCGTTTTTTTCCCTCTTTCCTCTCCTCCTCCTCCTCCCTACACACAAAGCAAGGAAGCAATTATAATTGGGGACTTAAATTGCCCTAACATTGACTGGGGACTGATGACTGGAGATCAAGAGGGTAACAGGCTTATAGAAATGGTGGAGGATTCGTTCCTCACTCAAGTTGTAACTCAACCAACAGGAGAAAACAATCTGCTGGATCTGGTATTAGTAAGCGACTCCGACCTCATTCGCGACTGTACAGTTGGTGAGAAACTTAATGGGTGCAACCACCACTTAATCCGTGTTAATGTCAACATATGTCACAAACTCGTAGATAATCCGTCAGTGATACCAGATTACAAAAAAGGAAATTTCAACTTAGCCCGTGCGCTGCTTCCCCCTACGACCTGGGACCAACTTGACATCACCGACAATACAATCGACAACGCGTGGAACGTCTTCAAAGATAAGCTGTTTCAGGTAGAGAAGGCTACAGTGCCTACGAAATCCAGGCGAGTAAATGGGGCCGTAGATCCACCGTCGATGACCAGAGAAATAAAAAGGGGAGTAAACCTAAAAAAAAGGAATTATAATTTGATGAAAGAGAATGCTACGGCCGAAGCCAGCACACAGTACCACAAAAGCTTCAGAGCTTGTCGCAGCCTTATTCGGAGTAGCAAACGCAACTATGAAAAGCAAATAGCGCGCGAAATCAAAACTAACTCCAAGAAATTCTTCACGTACATAAGATCGAAAAATAAAATAAAATCCAATATTGGTCCCCTGACAGACGAGACTGGATCTGTAACTCAGGACAGTAAACAGATGGCCAGAATCCTCAACAGTAATTTCGCATCCGTATTCACAGTCGAGGACATCGAAACCATTCCCGAGGGCCCTGACCCGCCGAGTGAGATCACGCCCCTGGAAAATGACTCAATATGCGACCGAGCAGTAAAAAAGTACTTGGACAAACTCGACACGAACAAGTCAACGGGACCCGACAGTTTGTCCCCGCGGTTATTAAAAGAGCTTAAACAACAAATACTTCAACCATTCACTAACATATTCAGCCAGTCAGTTCAACTGAAAAAGGTCCCAGAAGACTGGAAGATGGCGAACGTAACACCGATATTCAAAAAAGGAGACAAAAGCATTGCATTAAACTACAGGCCCATAAGTTTGACATCAGTGGCAGGAAAAATACTCGAAAAGATTATTAGCGACAAACTTGTTAAGTTTCTAGAAAACAATAATATAATCTCCGACACCCAGCATGGCTTCAGAAACAAGCGCTCCTGCCTAACAAATTTATTAGACTTCTTCCAAGGTATATATAAGAACTGGGATGCCCACATCCCCAGTGATGTTATATACCTGGACTTTCAGAAAGCCTTCTACAAGGTACCGCACGAGCGACTCCTTAAGAAACTGCACTCGGCGGGCATTGGAGCCAATCTGATCGCGTGGATAAGAGATTGGCTCACCGACAGAAAACAACGAATAATACTCAACGGACAGCCTTCCGATTGGCTTCCAGTCACTAGTGGAGTGCCTCAAGGGTCAGTGCTGGGACCCATCCTCTTTATCATATATATCAATGACCTAGAAACAGGACTGAAATCCACAATATCGAAATTTGCAGATGACACCAAGGTGGGTGGAGAGGCCCTCACAAAGACCGACTGCGAAATCATTCAAAAAGACCTCAGTCACATTATCGAATGGTCGGAAAAATGGCAAATGTCTTTTAATGTTGACAAATGCAAAGTCATGCACATTGGGTCCCAAAATAGTAACCACACATACATCATGAATGGGAGGCCTCTGCAGGCGATGCAGGAGGAAAAGGATCTTGGAGTCACTATCAGCAGTGACCTGAAACACGCGAATCACTGTAAAAAAGCATACAACAAAGCCAACACTATGCTCGGGTTCATAGCGAGGAACTTCGAGTGTAAAACACCAGACGTGATGCTATCCTTGTATAATTCCATGGTAACACCGCACCTCGAGTATGCAGTACAGTTCTGGTCTCCTAATCACAGAAAGGACATTGCTTTACTGGAAAGGATTCAACGACGCGCCACAAAGATGATTCCAATCTTAAGGGCTCAACCGTACGAGGAACGACTCGAGCGACTCAATCTCTTTACATTGGAGAAAAGACGCCTACGAGGGGATATGATTCAAGTCTTCAAGTATCTGAAAAAGTTCAATAACGTCGATTAATCCAAATTCTTTGAACTGCAAACCAACTCAAGAACTAGAAATAACGGTTTACCCATTCAGTCGAGTCGATGTAACACAGACATTGGAAGGAGTTTCTTTTCAAACCGAGTCATCCGCCACTGGAACAATCTTCCCTCAGAAGTAGTAAATGCGAATACCATCAACTCCTTCAAATATAGAATCGACCGTCATTTCGCTGTGTCGGGAGTAAACTGAATAACGAGGGGCTTTCATCTGCTCCTCAATATCGAGGTGCTTTCATCTGCTCATCAAGCCCCAAGTGGCGGTCGAGCAGATTAAATCACCCAAGCGGGCGACCTCGTAATGAGCCAATAGGCTTTCTGTTGCCTGCATTTCCATGTTTCCATGTTTCCTCCTTCTCCTCCTCCTCCTCCTCCTCCTCCTCCTCCACCTCCTCCTCCTCCTCCTCCTCCTCCACCTCCTCCTCCTCCTCCTCCTCCTCTCTGCCTCGCTCAGTCGTTTTTCTATATGATATTCAACACAATTTATGATTAGTTCCCTGAAATAAAATATCTCCCTTATCCTCTCGATAACCTTTCTCTATAATTTCCTCCGTCGCATTTCTTTGTGTCAAGCGTAGTAGTAGTAGTAGTTGTAGAAAGTAGTAGTAGTAGTAGTAGTGGTGGTAGCTGTAGGTAAGAAAGAGTGAGCCTCAGAAAAAGAGGAAATTTTGCTGAAAGTTTAATACAGAGAGAGAGAGAGAGAGAGAGAGAGAGAGAGAGAGAGAGAGAGAGAGAGAGAGAGAGAGAGAGAGAGAGAGAGAGAGAGAGAGAGAGAGAGAGAGAGAGAGAGAGAGCCCAAGTGAGGCAGGGCGCGGGTAATATAATGAGGATATATAAGTAATGGGGATCGCTGGGAGGTGTTTGAGCAGCGGAAATAAGCTGAGTAGTACCGGAAAGGCGTTGGAAAAGGCTTAATCACACACTCCTCTGTGGGGCGAAGACTTTGTTTGGCTTGAGTTTATTTCAATTTCATGCTCGCTCGCACACACACCTTTACCTGTGCACTTAATCTACCTTTCATTTATTTTATCCCATGTTTTAGCTTCGTGTTTTTTTCTTTAATGTTAAGTACTATATTTTGGTTTATCATACGTATATCAAAACGCTCTGTTAATTATTAGAGAGGTTCTGTTTAAATGAATGAATGCATCGTTGAATAGTTCGTTTAATTTGCGTTAGTTTTATTTTCCCATGAGTTTTTCGTGTAATATTAAAGTTAAGTATTATCTTGTGGCGTTTTTTTATTATTTTTTTATTAACGTGTTAGGTTTTAAAATGTATGTTATGTTCTAATGAAAGTACTATCATTCAGGTATGTAAACTTTGTGTTGAATCCCTAGACTTACTATAATTTTCAAGTAGTAATTGGTGGTAATTTGCTGCTATTTTTGCTGCTTATTCTGCCACTGCTATTACTACTTTTCCTATTACTACTACTACTATTCCTACTACTACTACTACTACTAACTACTACTACAACTACTACTACTACTACTACTACTACTACTACTACTACTACTACTACTACTACTACTACTACTACTACTACTACTACACACTTAAAAGATGCACTCTAAAAAGTTACCCACGAAAAGTTAAAGATAAAATCTACGAAAAAAAAAAGCCAGCAAACTATTACATTTTTTCTCCCTTTCCCTCCCCACCTTTGCCGCCTTCCTCTTGTTCATACTCCCTGATTCATCGGCGTCCATTTTCACTCACACATATATGTATATATTTGCATGGGTGTCTCCGGTCTCGCTCTCCCTGCTTGGAAACCTATCAAACTCGCATCAGCTTGGAGCATCATGTAGTCAGCATACGAGAGTGTTTGCAAAATACTCTCACCCTCTATATTTTGGGGGGGTTCTTGTGGATATAATATTTTTGGACTGTTTATCTTATATTTTGCAACCTCCCTCCATCTTTTTAGTTTTATTTTCCTTATTAGGACGAGAAATGTTTCGTATTAGTTTTTTTTCCCTCCTGTTTTTTTAATCTGGATAATTTTTAATCATGTTATTTTAGTCCACATGTGTAGCTTCATTTGAAACCGAACAACTGCTCACCACCGTCTTCTTACACACTGGAGTCAGGAAAACAATCTTCAAGACGATGAAACACAAAGAAGCACTCATAATTCCTCTTAGCCTCGTCATGTTAAAACTAATGTCTTTTTTCCGTAGATTTACATACAAAACTACTGCTGCCACCACACACATATACAGGTAGAGACCACGTTAGCCTTGAACCACCCACTCCTGCAGCACCTTCACCCACTCCTGCAGCACCTTCACCCACTCCTGCAGCACCTTCACCCACTCCTGCAGCACCTTCACCCACTCCTGCAGCACCTTCACCCACTCCTGCAGCACCTTTACCCACTCCTCCAGCACCTTCACTCATTCCTGCAGCACCTTCACCCACTCCTCCCGCTCCATCTCTCTCCCGTCCCTTTCCCTTGTGTTTACTGACTGATGCGTGACTTCTGAAAACTCTTAAATCATTATCGGCATCATTTTTATCACCGTCATTGCCGTTATCATCATCATTATTATTATTCTCATTATTATTGCTACCATTGTTTTGTTGTTGTTCCCGTACCTTACAAAGAGGATCAGCGGAGGGGATCACGTTTGCATTAGGGGGTCAAGTTGGATTATTCCATGCTGGTATACGCGAGACAGAGAGAGAGAGAGAGAGAGAGAGAGAGAGAGGGGGGGGGTGACAGACAGACAGACAGAGAAAATATGTATCCGTTTAGTATGATAATATTTAGTTCACGTGATTTTTGTGTTGAGTTTATTAGCAACGGCATCGAGTTACAAAGTGTCGAACAAAGCTTCTTGATATGGCGTTTAGTCGTGTTTGGGATATGCATGTACTCTCCCTTCCTTTGTTCTTGATACCGTTTGTTATTGTTGTATCACTTCCTTTATCGCGGCGGTAAGGTGAATGTATGGTTTCGGGTATATATTAAACTGCGTGTGTCATTAAGTCTTATAGCCTTAATAGCATGTGTTAATTTGTATCATTGAGTTAAAGGTAAAGCTTGGACCATATATTAAGCTGTGTGTGTCATTAGTTCTTATTGCTCTTATAGCATGTGTAAATTTGTATCATTAAGTTGAAGTTTAGGGCATATGTTAAGCTGCGCGTGGCCTCGGTGCCCATACCCGTCTCATCAGCAGTGGTCAACAACTTCCTTTTTTATGTGCTTATTGATCTTTTTATTTTCGGATGCCTTTTGGTATATATTTGAGACAGATTATATTATTCCCTGATTGCAAATAACGCTGCACTAAACAGCTTAAGCGGAACTGATAACACGTTATTGATAAGTGAGTGTAATACAGTGTGTGTGTGTGTGTGTGTGTGTGTGTGTGTGTGTGTGTGTGTGTGTGTGTGTGTGTGTGTGTGTGTGTGTGTGTGTGTGTGTGTGTCCGTCGACTTGCCTAACGGGATATAGACACCACCACATTAATCCACAATGTTCCGGTAATTGATGTAAACATATCTACCCGTGATTAATAGATTTTTACATCATTTAGCATTTCACTCTAATTGTCTGACGCAGTTCCTGGAAATCGGATGCTGTGCGACGTAATAAGACATTTTTGAATCTATAGTATGTAATTACATCAGAGTATTCGCTTAGCCGTCACGAGCACAATCTGGCTGAAAAAAATCCTATGAATCTTGTGAAGCCAACAGCACATGCAAGTCTTCTGTTGACCGTTCACACACAGCCGTTTCCCGTTTTCTTTAACCGTCCACTCACAGTCCCTTGCCCATTTTCTTTCCCCTTCCCACTCAACAACTATCTTCTCCCTTTTCCCGATACACACACAACCACTGTTATTTCCCTGTTTCCTTTAGACACAGCAAGGACCCGTTTCGCTTTAACCTTACGCACACGCAACCCCTCGGCCATTCCCTTTCCCATTCACACAAACAACCCCTGTCCATTCCCTTTCCCATTCACACAAACTACCCCTGTCCATTCCCTCTCCCATTCACACAAACTACCCCTGTCCATCACAAACTAACCCTGTCCATTCCCTCTCCCATTCACACAAACTAACCCTGTCCATTCCCTTTCCCATTCACACAAACTACCCCTGTCCATTCCCTTTCCCATTCACACAAACTACCCCTGTCCATTCCCTTTCCCATTCACACAAACAACCCCTGTCCATTCCCTTTCCCATTCACACAAACTACCCCTGTCCATTCCCTCTCCCATTCACACAAACTACCCCTGTCCATTCCCTTTCCCATTCACACAAACTACCCCTGTCCATTCCCTTTCCCATTCACACAAACTACCCCTGTCCAATCCCTTTCCCCTCCACACAGACTATCCCCGTCTATTTCCTTTCCCTCCACACACATACCCTCGCCCATCTACTTTCCCCATACACAACCACTACCCCATTCCTTTTTATCTCACACACCTCATCCCTGTCTATTCCCTTTCCCTTTTACCGCCCATACTCAACCACTACCCTTTCCCTCGCCCGTCCACACCGACCCTCACCTCTCTCCTCCTCCTCCTCCTCCTCCTCTTCCTCCTCTCCGGATGCTCCTGCTCTTACACTAGTTGGGAAAAAAAAGGGCGGCGATGGGAGGGAAAAAATCAATTGTAGTAATGTTTTCGAAACTTGGCAACTTATTTGGCTGCAAACAGAAACAACTTTTCGACAAAGAGTTCGAGAGTTTGAAAGAAAAAAAATCACTTTTAATTACCTTGGCGGGCCGAAAAAGTTTTTGGGGCCAGAGAGAAGGTGCGACAGGTTCTCTCTCTCTCTCTCTCTCTCTCTCTCTCTCTCTCTCTCTCTCTCTCTCTCTCTCTCTCTCTCTCTCTCTCTCTCTCTCTCTCTCTCTCTCTCTCTCTCTCTCTCTCTCTCTCTCTCTCGTTTTTGCCTATTTTATTTCTTGTTATTTATCTTTTCCCATTCTTCTTTCTCACATTCATTTTACCTCCCCTCATTCCCTTCTCTATTTCTCTATCGTTAACTGTCATTGTTTTCTTCATTGTCTTGTTATTCTTATGCTTCTTGTTCTTCCTTCGTCAAGTGGTAGCAGGACCAAGGGGAGGCGGTGGGTGAGGCGAGCAAGAGGTTGGTTGGTTGGTCGATGGACTGAGTGGAGGTTTCGACATTCAAAGTTAGAAATGATGGACGTGTGATGAACTATTAAGTGTGTGTGTGTGTGTGTGTGTGTGTGTGTGTGTGTGTGTGTGTGTGTGTGTGATATGCATTGTCTTAAAATAATTTCCTTGTGTGTAATGATCAATGATCTTTCCATAACAAACTGTCCTGTCCACTCATACGCCGATGACTCCACTTTGCATTATTCAACTTCTTTCAATACAAGACCATCCCAACAGGAAGTACACGACTACAGACTGGAGGCTGCAGAACCCTTAACCTCAGACCTTGCTATCATTTCCGATTAGGGTAGAAGGACCTTGTGTCCTTCAATGCCTCAAAAACCCAATTTCTCCACCTATCAACTCGACACAATCTTCCAAACACTTATCCCCTATTCTTCGACAACACTCAGCTGTCAGCTTCAACACTAGATATCCTCGGTCTATCCTTAACTCAAAATCTCAACTAGAAACTTCGTATCTCCTCTCTCGCTAAATCAGCTTCCTCGAGGTTGGGCGTTCTGTATCGTCTCCGCCAGTTCTTCTACCCCGCGCAGTTGCTATCCATATACAGGGGCCTTGTCCGCCCTCGTATGGAGTATGCATCTCATGTGTGGGGGGGCTCCAGTCACACAGTTCTTCTGGACAGAGTGGAGTCTAAGGCTCTTCGTCTCATCAGCTCTTCTCCTTCTACTGATAGTCTTCTACCTCTTAAATTCCGTCGCGATGTTGCCTCTCTTTCTATCTTCTATCGCTATTTTCACGCTGACTGCTCTTCTGAACTTGCTAACTGCATGCCTCCCCCCCTCCCGCGGCCCCGCTGCACACGACTTTCTACTCATGCTCATCCCTATTCTGTCCAAACCCCTTATGCAAGAGTTAACCAGCATCTTCACTCTTTCATCCCTCACGCTGGTAAACTCTGGAACAATCTTCCTTCATCTGTATTTCCTCCTGCCTACGACTTGAACTCTTTCAAGAGGAGGGTATCAGGACACCTCTCCTCCCGAAATTGACCTCTCTTTCGGCCACCTTTTTTGATTATTTTTTTAGGAGCAGCAAGTAGCGGGCTTTTTTTATTGTTTCTTTTTTTTGTGCCCTTGAGCTGCCTCCTTTGTTGTAAAAAAAAAAGCGCGAACGGTACGTCAGGGCGTCTTAGCTATTTTAGAAGAAGTATAGTTTTGATGTTAGTGATGACAATGGTGATGAAGGGGAATGAAGGAAAGCTGTAGTGGTAGTGGCTGTGGAGGCCATTGAAGGAAAGCTGCAGTGGTGTTGGTGGTGGAAGCGACTGAAGGAAAGCTCTGGTGGTTGTGGTGGTGGTGGTGGTGGAAGCGCTGAAAACAAATAATTAATTCTAACCATTCAGATTTGCATTAATTTAAGAATGGCATTTTTCACTCGTTTATTTTTTCCTTGGTTTCCTTTTTTATTGAGTCCCTGATTTGTCTCCTCGTAAACTGAATATAAGAGAACACTCCAATCAGTAACGGAAGTAGCAACAACAACAGCATTAAAAGGAAACGGATAGAGGTAAATTTAAGACTTGAAGACTGTGAAGAAGACAGAGGTAGTAACAATAGTAGTAATAAAAGAGTACATGAAGAGTTGAAGGTTAAAAATAAGTGACAGTGGGGATAATGTTCATGCTGGTAGTCATGGTGGTGGTAGTGATGGTGGTGGTAGAAGAAGTAGTGGTGGCGGCGGTGAAGACCCTCCGCCTCCCCTCGCGCCCCCTCCAGCTCCTCCTCTTTAGTATTGTGTTTCACAGACCCTTCACTCGCAGCCTCGGATCACCGTTGCAGGGAAGCGAGTGAACCGTCGATGATGCTTAATAAACAGAGAGAGAGAGAGAGAGAGAGAGAGAGAGAGAGAGAGAGAGAGAGAGAGAGAGAGAGAGAGAGAGAGACTTCACCTACAGATCAAATAGACAGAGGTGTAGGTACGTAGGGAAAAACAAAGAGAGAGAGAGAGAGAGAGAGAGAGAGAGAGAGAGAGAGAGAGAGAGAGAGAGAGAGAGAGAGAGAGAGAGAGAGAGAAACACGTCTCCCTGATACATTATGGCTGGCTCGGCCCTGATCCCTCCCGAGGAATCAAATATTCATGCCCACCAACGAAAATAAAAAATGTTGGATATAATGTGAGACGGGGAGAGCACACACACACACACACACACACACACACACACACACACACACACACACACACACTCACCAAAATAACACAACACAACAGTTTCCCACCTCCCTTTCTCCCTTCCACCGCCACACGAAGCTTCCCTTGACTTATTAATTGTAATCGAAGCCTTGTGACCAGCTAGCCCACGGGGAAGCGGAAGTCTGAACGCAATATACGCCTTCTTAGCTAATCTCGACCCCCTGAGGTGATACATTTTCCTAGCGGATAAACTGGCCTTGTAATGTGACGCAGAATCGGATGCTGTGTCGAGTGTTACCAGCGGCAGAGACTGATGCCCCCCCACCCACCCACCCCCCACACACACACTTCCCTTGGTCTTTGTAATAATATTGGAGCTTATATCCTGGTTCTTTCTTTTTGTTGGGCTGTGTTAGGTCTTACCCTTGACACAGATTCAACAAACTTACTCACATACACACACGCGTTGTCAGTGTGTGAAACAAGACTGAAGAAGGACAAGTCACGTGGAAGAGGAGCTGAAACGATAGACAGTCTTTGAAGTCGTAGAGGTAGGGCTAAGAGGAGAAGAAAGTGGAGGAAAATTGGATTGAAGGACGTAAGGAGAGTAGGAAGCCAATCAAAGAGGAGGTAGTGAAAGAAAGCCCTGCAAGAGAACGCTTCACGAAAAAGGAAATAAAATAAAGGCGAAGTGGGAAGCGCGCGAGAGAGAGTGGGAGAGAGAAAGGAAGATGGAAAATATAGAGAAAAGAGGTAGAGAAGAAGGAAGGAGGAACGCGCTGGAAGGGTCATAAACCAGCGGAAAATAAAATGTAAAAATTGGGAGAGAGAGAGAGAGAGAGAGAGAGAGAGAGAGAGAGAGAGAGAGAGAGAGAGAGAGAGAGAGAGAGAGAGAGAGAGAGATGCACCATTGAGACACAAACTCCAGGAAATCTCTGATAGGATAGAACCTTCCTCCTTCATTCACTAAATAAGATGAAGGCATTTTCCCTCCTCCCCTTCGAGATTAATTCCCTCCCTCCCTTTCCTCCATCTCTCGGGGGATTAAGTAACTGCTGACTGGATGAGTGGCGGACGGACTGGCTGGCTAACCCTCCGCCGCTTGGTGAATGGCGGGGGGCTGGCTGGGTGAATGATGATTTACTGATAATAGCTGTTCGCTCCTTCTTTTGAATGCGAGTGTAGGCTGATGACGGGCGGCGGGACCAAGGCTTTATTAGGGAATTGACGGCAGGTGGTGGTGGTGGTTCCTTAATTTTGATTTTGTTTTTAATTCTAATTCGCGAAACTGTTAGGTAGCTGAGTTCATCTGTGGTCTTGAATTATTGAGAAAAAAAAGGTAAATGGTGGTGGTGTTTTTTATTTTTTTCATGTTTTATTTTATTTCTAATTCGCTATACTGTTATGTTGTTGAGTTCATCTGTGGTCTTGAAGTGTTAAAAAAAAAGGAGGATATTTTTTGAGGGCGATCGTTTGTTCCTAATTTTTTTTTTCTAATTCGCGATACTGTTAGGTAGTTTCGTTTATTTGTGGCCATGAAGTGTAAAAAAAGACGGCATTTTTGAGAGCGGGCGTTGGTTCCGAAATTTGAATGTTTATTTTCTAATTCGCGACACTGTTAGGTAGTTTAGTTCATCTGTGGACTTGGAGAGTTTATAAAAGGACGATATGTGTGAGGGCGGGTGTTGGTTCCTTATTTTTCGTGCATTTTTTTTCTAATTTGCGATATTGTAAGTCGTATTAGTTCACCCGTGTCGATAAGGGATATAAAAAAGACGATATTTCATTAAGGTATTTTGAGTTTGTTGTAGTGTTATTTAATCGGAGGTAAAATGTGAAGAATTAAGAAAAGATGAACGGATGGAAGCAAGCAAACAACCAAGCGAGGAAAAGAGGAATGGGAACAGGGAAGAAAGGGAGGGACGAATGGAATGATAAAAGGAAGGGAAGAAGGAAGAAAAAAAGGAGAGAGAGAGAGAAAGGTAAAAGAGAAAGAGAGAGTGATGGAGTGTTTGCCCTCCTATCCGCTGCAGTCACTCTCCGCCTCGCCTCCTGCCTCACGCCATCACTCTGCACCACGACTCGGGGTTTAAAGACAGCACTGATGGTGGCTAAATTCCCCTCATCTCATTTATTTAGTGCTACGTACGGCAAAAAGAAGCGCCATCATTATCATATTTCATTACCAGCATCATTACCTGTCCACTGCATTCTCTCATTCTTCTTCCCTATCCTTTTCCATTGCTTCCCTCACCCTATTATCCCTTTCACTCGTTCGAAGGTTTCCTTTTTCACTTTTTCAATCTTTTTTTTCCTCCTATTGTCTGTCCCTATACTATTTTTTTTCACATTTACTAACCTCTTTTTCTTCCTTTAGTCTCCATACACTATTCTCAACCTCCCATGTGATATTGTGTACATTGGATAAGTTTATGTGCTGGAAAGGCTCTCTCATCACCCCTAAAACAAACTGAAAAATAATAAAATAATAAAATGTGAGATACTCCCGACCCTATCAACTTAACTCTCTAACATCTGAGCCTCGTCGAATATATGTTGGTATATATACATAGCACTTCCCTCTTGCCCTTCCCTGTTCCCAGTGTTCTGCTCATCGTTATTAACTTTGTCTGAACTCGTGGGGCGGGAGTTATTTGTGGGGCTCTGTGTGTGTGTCTCACTCCCTTTCTCTCTCTCCTGTATGTCAGTGTGCGTGTTTGTCTGTGTCTGTTTCCCTCTATCTCTTGTCTGCCCGTCTGCCTTTCTTTGTTTGTGTGTGTTTGTGTGTGAGGGGATCTGTTTTTGTTTTTGGTTTGTTTGCGTGTTTGTTCAGCAGAGGCAGTCAGTCAGTCAGTGGTCGGTCCATTGATTGGGTGATTGAGTGATCATCTGCTTTGATCATCGGAAAATTGGTTGAATGAGTGACGAATTAAAAATGGCCCAATGCAATAAGAGTGGCGAGTGCCCGGCTTAGTGTTGGCAGGCAGCAAAGTGACTAACTAATAAGTACTCCATTGTTGGGGCCGCCGTGTGTGTGTGTGTGTGTGTGTGTGCGTGTGCGTGTTGTTTGGTCGAGCAACACAACAACTCGATAATGAATGGGTATCAAGTATTGCCTGACAAAGGTAAATGTTTGTGTTTCTGTTTGAACGCTGATTAATCGCTAATGGTGCCCAGCGTGATGGGCCCAAGTGAAACGTGATGGAAGGAGTTACCTAATGGATGGACGATTAACGCGGATTGACAGGTAGGCGGCGTGTTGTGTGTGTTACCTGTTTGTCTGACACGCCTCAGCCCGTCCCTCATCCCCACTCCCACGACGGAAACATCACTGCCCCCGTCATTCCGTCCTTCCCTTCCCTCCCTTCCCTTTACACCGTCATTCCAGTCATTCCCCCCTCCCTTTCCCTTCGTTCCATCTGTTCTTTCATCCTTTCCCTCCCTCCCATCCTCCGTTTTTTCTCCCTTTTCCCTTCATTCCCCCTCTACTTCGACCGATTCATCCCTTCCTTCTACGCTGTCATTTCGTCTCTCCCTTTCCCTTCCTTCCATCTGTTCTTTCATCCTTTCTTTCCATCCTATCTCTGGTCCTTTCGTCCGTCCCTTTCCCCGTCCTCTCGCCCGCCCTGTCCCTTCCCTCCCTCCGCCGTCATTTCGTCCGTCCCTTACCTCTTTTGTCCCGCTCATCCGTCTTGTCCCTTCCCCTTTCGTTCTATCCCTTCCCCATACACCCTCTCATTTCTCATCATTCCATCCCTTCTTAGTTCATCCTCATCCATCTTCCTCTTTCCACATCTTTTCCCTCTATTATCCGCTGGCCCCTTCCCTTCCACCTCTCCCGTCCCTCCTCGCGCGAAGGGCTTCCTCCAACACCTGCTTCACCTTCCTTGTGTCTGTCACGTGCTCGTGTTGACTACAATCCTCACTCGCGACGAGCCTCCCACGCCTGTCTGGGAGTCGATGTGTTTGCGTTGCCGTCTGTTAGTAATTTGTTTAGGATCATTTGCCTCTTTCTTTAGTGAAAGCTATCACTTATATGGCCTTTTAGGCTTACCGGAAGAGAAAACTGACTAATGTTGTGGCAGACAGGGAAAGACCAGCTATGTTTGTTTGTGTATATCTGTCCATTCACACAGACAAATATGAATAGATGTATTGGTATTGTGTTTTGTCTGGAGGAAGGAAAGAGCAAGGCAACGGAACAAATATGTGCGTCATTGGTGGTGTGAATCGTGGCATTTGCATGAGCGGCCGGCCGATGCATCATAAATATCAGGTATCGGGGTGACCCAGTGCCGCGGGGGTAAAGGCCAGGGCGGCTCGGCCCTCCTGGCGGACGACAAGTGAACTACTGCGTGCTCCGTCATTGGCTATCGGCACCTTAGGCCTCGTCCAATCAGCGGAGCGGGAGCCTCAGGTATTATGGCAGCCGACCCACAGTGGTGACGAGAGGAATCCATGTTATTGCTATCGTAAAGCAGCTCATGCTTTATAAGGTCGCTGTGTTTGGCTGGCGTGTGTGCTGCGTACCTCTGTATCTGTCTGGGTGACCACTTGACCCCCGGCCAGCGGCGAGGGGTGGATGTTGACCCCGTCCCTTGAATACTTCGGGGACCTCTTTGCGCCTCTTAGGTACTTCCTTGATGTCATTCTTTTCTCCGCTAACTCCCCATTACGAGGGACGTACAAATTTTAGTTGTGCCCCCGAGGCGGCGTCCGGGCGGCACGGCGTGTGTCTCCACGCGCTATTTTAGGAAGGGTCGATTACCAGGTAAATAGTCGCCGTAAAGCACACCGGATTTGGCTGTTACTTCATGAGAGAGAGAGAGAGAGAGAGAGAGAGAGAGAGAGAGAGAGAGAGAGAGAGAGAGAGAGAGAGAGAGATCCTCTGAGCCCCTTGAGGAGCACCAAGGCGAGGATGCTGCGCTCTTTGATGGCCAGTTTTCCAAGGCGGGGTCGGTCACACGAACGGAGGAAGAGGATCGCGGAGAGAGAGAGAGAGAGAGAGGGGGGGGGGGACTGGCTTGTTTTGGTCTCTGTAGAAACATCATTTGCCGTGTGTGTTAGACTTGCCAGTCTTGATAACGTGTAGTTAGTGGAGGCGAGGACACACACACACACACACACACACACACACCAGGGTCCTGCTTACCTGTCTCTCGTGTTCGTGTGGCGCGGGCGACGGCCAGGTAGCGGCAGGTGTGTGGGGCGGCAGCCACGGGCACCACACCTTTATCACCTGGAGAGGATCCCCCCTCCCCCCGACGCCTTACCTGTGCGCTTTGTCATTGTAACGTTCACCACCACCACCACCACCACCACCACCTCCGGCAATAGCATCACTACCACCGTTACTGCATACTCTGTTATTCTGTTATCCTCTTATCCTCTATATCTTTCTACGTTTCCGTCTCCCATCTCGAACCTCTTTCATGTCTTCTGTCCTATCCACTCCTACTTCTTACTTTTTTTCATTGTCTTGTGTGTTCCTTTTCAATTTGTTTCTTTTCTTAACCTATCTTCCCTTATTCTTCCCTGCATTATCCTCTCTATTCCCATCCTCCCCTATTTCCTTTCTTATCATCTCAACAACTCCTTATCTATTGTCTTTATCCCTTCCTAACCTTCTTCCTTTCTTTAGTAGTCCTATTATCTTCCTTTTCTTATCCCTCCTTCCCCATTCTCTTTCAATTATTTTCGTATATGAACTAGACCCTGGTTATCTACTGTCTTTATCATTTCCTGTCTTCTCTCCCATTCTTTAGTCCTTCTTTTCTTTCTTATCTCCTTCCCTATCTTCTTTCAATCATGTTCTTGTGTGATCTATCCACTTGTTACCTATTGTCTTTACCTGTGCTTTTTAGCCCCTCATCTGCTCTTCTTTTCCTACCTCTCCTCGACTCACACCCACGTCCTCTCACCATCGACCATCCATTTTGCTTTTCTTTTCCTTTTTTTCTCTCTCTCTCTCTCTCTCTCTCTCTCTCTCTCTCTCTCTCTCTCTCTCTCTCTCCCCCCCCCCCCTCACATTTTCTCCCATCTCTCTCTCCCTCTCCTAACTTTCCCCTACTCACACCCACCTTCTCTCATCCTCGTCCTTCTTTTCCCTGTCATTGCCCACCATCCCCCTCTCGCGACCCTCCCTTCCTCGCCTCGCCGCCCAAGAGTCTGTAATAGGAGAGTGGTGAAGTCGCTGCTGGTGTCTGAATCTGACTTATTGAACATTTTCGACATTCCTATCGTGAAGCAACGGACTCATTCTCACCTGAAGTCCGGAGATATACCTGTTGGGATGGCCGGTAGGTGAGACGAAGGTAGAAGGTGGGTAGGAGGTAGCAGAGGGATGTGAAAAAGGGGATGGTGGGAAATGATAGGGAAAGAGGGACGGGAATGAGAGAAGGAGGGTGTGAGTAGGGGAAAGATAGGAGAGGGATGTGAGGAGAGATTGGAGGAAATGAGAGGAATAGAGATGAGGGAAAAGAAGAAAAAGAAAATTGAATGGTCGATGGTGAATGGACACGAGTGTGAGTAAAGGAAAGGTAGGAAAGAGATGGTAGGAGATGAATGAGGAAAAAAAGTAAGAGGGAAAGTGAGGCAGATAAAATGGGAGGCAGGGGAGAGGAAGAGAGAGAACGAGTGCCTGATGATGATGAGAGGGAGGAAAAAAGGTGAAAGAAAGAAGAAGAAAGAAAGGCAGAAGACGAAAAGGGGGGGGAATAGAGAGGCAGTGTGTGTTTGTTTGTGTAATAATAATAATAATAATAATAATAATAATAATAATAATAATAATAATAATAACAGGTTTATTAATGTATGGCAGCCGTTAGGGTGTGTGTGTGTGTGTGTGTGTGTGTGTATGTATGTGTGTGTGTGTGTATGTATATGTGTGTGTGTGTGTGTGTGTGTGCAAATAATTGAAAGAGAGAAGAAATGGGGAGGGAAAGAGGCAGATGACGGAGAGGAGAAGTAGTCAATCAATCAATCAATCTATCAGTCAATCAATGGGAGCATGCGTTGAGGGGCGCACCGCCTCGCTCACTCTACGACATCAAGTCCGGGGGTCCCTCGGGGCAAGTCTCCTTGCAGGCCCCCTTCTCATCCCGAATACCTCCTGGCAGGATCTATCGACTTGCTCAAGCCACGAACTTTGTGGGCGTTCCCTTGGCCTCCTCCATTCAGGGTTGTCTCTTACAGAGACAATCCGATGAGTAGGGTCAGCTTCTGGGCAACGTGCCACGTGCCCGTATTGCCGGAGTTGGCGTTGGCGGACTATGCAGGTAATATATGTCGAATGTCGAATCAGTCTCACGGAGTTGTCACCGGTTGGACGCAAAGTCATTCCAGCGATAACCCATGATTTTGCGTATAGACACTTGTTACCAAAGGTATCAATCCGCCTCTCCAAGTCCCTATTTAGTGTCCATGTCTCACAGCCACAGAGAAAGATAGGGAGCACAAGGAACTTGAAGATCGGGATCTTTGTCCCTCTACACAGGTATCGACAACGCCGTATACTCGTGCTGAGCAAGTCCATAACATCGTGGACCAAGCCTATCCGTCGTAAGACTTCTTGGCGAGACTCACCGTTGTTCCGAACTACGCTACCAAAGTATGTGAAATTTTCCGAGATCTCAATGTCCTCTCCACACGCATGGACAGACTGTACAGTTTCATCTAGCAAGCCTCACAAACACCTGTACCTTGGTCTTGGTCCAGGAGACCTGAAATCCAAGGGGCTTCGCCTCCTCGTGCAGTGCCTCGAGGACCATCACCAGTACCTCCAGTGACTCTGCAAGGATTACTGCATCATCGGCAAAAACAAGGTCAGTGACCCTGGTATTGCCAATGGATGCTTCACAATGACTGGTCCACAGCTCTGCCGAGTACCCAGTCCTTACAAGTGTTGAAAAGCGATGGGGCAAGGACACAGCCCTGAGAAGTTGGACAAGCCTCCCACACACACACACAATGCACAGCACTCTTATTCCCAGAATACAGGCCAGTCAGCAAACCAGTAGTCCTTGAAGGAATCCCTCGGAGCCGCAGGAGATCCCAGATTGCCACGTGATGCAGTGAATCAAACGCCTTCTTGAGATCGACATAGGCTGCAAGCATTCCCTGTCGAAACTCTCATCGGCTCTCCACCATTTCGCGAAGCGCTAGGATACGGTCAGTTGTCGACTTGCAAGAGTGTTGAGGTCTCTGCATCTTCAGCGCTGACTGCGAATTCGCATCAGCAATAGGTAGGCAAGCACACTGGCACACTGAACAGTGTAATACCACGGTAGTTGCTGCAGTCCTGACGGTCCCAATTCCCTTTCCAGACGGGGACGACCAACCCCTCATCCAGCCAGGAGGAATGGTACCGGATTGTCATACGGCAATCAAGACTGCATGCAACCTGTGGGTCATGGCACTGCCTCCAGCTTTGAGCAGATCCGCACTGATGGAGAAATAAAGAAAAGATATATTGGAAAGAAGGGATTAAGAGAGGATGAACAAGGAAGGAAAGATCGATGATAGGATGAAGAATAAGGAGGAGGATGAGAGGAACTTTGTCGTGATGCTTTCTGTCTTCATATTATTTTTTTTTAGCCCTAACTTCATCAATATTCCTTTAGTTATTTGTTTGTTCCTTCCACCTCCACCTGCTAGCCATAGCGTCTTACCTTTACATTGTTTTGTTATTGATCGCGTTGCTTCGTATTCCTTTGTTGTGACCGTTTTTGTGTATTTCTTTGGTGACTGTCTTTACTCACGTACCTCTTCCCCCGTCCTCCTGGACCTGTTTCTTATAATCTTTATAGATTTCTCGCACGTACACACACACACACACACACACACACACACACACACACACACACACACACACACACACACACACACACACAGTTCTATCTTATATAAGGAAATAAATATTAACCCGTACAGTGACGTACACCTTGATTTTGAATATTAATTATGGTATATAACTAAAGGACACTCCGAAAGGGATACTCGTATAAATAATGAAATGTCGCGTTACCAGTCCAAGTGTTGCTGAATAAACCTCACGGAACTTCACTTTGCATGGGTTGCATCGTTTAAACATGCTGCTAAAACCGTTCCAGGACCCTTTACTACTTAATTGCCCTGTTTGGATATTGATGAGACACAAGGGGCGATGGATGGCCCGGCACGTGAGGGTAAAAAGGTGAAGTAACAGGGCAGGTGAGTGTTTTATGATTCAAGGGAGTTCAAGCGTATTGTATTCCCCTCACACACAGTATCGAAGCATGTTGAGGGAGGGGAGGAGGAGGGTGCCAGGGTAGGTAATAAGGTGAGGCCAGGTGAGGACAGGTGTGATGAGAGCTCTGAGGACACGTAAGGATAGAGATTAGTAGACGGGCAGGATAATAAAAAAAAGTATAAAAGATGGGAGTAATGAAATCAAATAAATAAATAAATAGAGAATAGATACCGAAAATGGAAAGTTTTGATAATAGATAATAGTTTTGATAATAATAAATAAAAGGAATGAATAAATTAAACAGAGAAAAGTTGGAAAAAAGTAGAGAAACTATGGATTATTAAAAGAATAAATTAAGATATAAAACGGTAAGGAAATGATTGAGAATAGAAAAGAAAAAAATGAAAACAGGAATAAGAGGGAGGTAACACGAAAAAATAGAAATAAGTAAAGAATTTCTTGGCAAGAGTGCAAGATGAGATGGGAAGGATGAGGATTGTCTTGGCAGGTGGGGAAAAGGTGGGAGGAAAAGGGGGGAGAGGAGGTGAGAGAAGAGGTCAGGGGGTGTCTGGGAGGGTTAGGCGAGGAGGGGAGGGCAGGAGTAACGGGGTGTCTGGGCTGGGCTAGGCAAGGAGGGGAGGGAAGGTAAAGGGGTGTGTAGGTACCTAGACGGTGATTGGGGGAAGGGGAAAGGAGTGTCTGAGCAGGCTAGATAGAGAGGAGAAGTGAAGAGATAGAGGGTGTCTGGGTAGGTTAGACAGAAGGGAGTGCAGGGGAGATGTCAGAGGAGGATACAAGGGGGGGTGAGAAGAGAGGTGTCCGGGCGCCGTGGGGGGGTGATGAATGATCGCTTTGCTCCGCGGGGTGACGCCTGACACTGGAACCCCCGCCGAGCGCAATTACCTGATGCTCCCACCTTTACCTGGCCTCCCCGCAACACCCGTCAAATGGCAACACTGATCAACACAATACGAAACGCAACACTGGTGAGCTGAGGATATTGGTGCGTTGGTAAACTAGAAACACTGCAAAGGCGGTGACCTGAGAACATTAGTGTATTCGTAATCTGACAACGCTGCTATGTCACTGAAACGGAGATACTGACACATGTTAACTGGCAACGCTGGTGAGCTGAACACAATGGAACACCACTCGAGATCATGAGACATTGCAGTATTGGCGAACTGGACCACGGCTGCAGCACTGGAATATATTTGGCAACACAGGTGGGGTTGAAAAATTAAGAACACAACTCATGATCTTGACACGCTGGTGACTTAGAAACTTTGCATGCTGTCAAATATATATTTAGTAGTTATTCAAATGGTTATGACAGCGGGTGCAGCGGACTTATACATGGTGTCATTATGAAAGAAAACAGTCACTGGCACTAATAAAGATCTTGAGCTGACTAAGAGTACCTTTTAAAATAATCCCAATTGCTTCTGCAGCTTGTACGTTGAAGGGAAAGAAGTAATTCTAATTGTTTGGGTAGCGAAATGCGGCATGACCTCACCGTAGAATTTAGGTCTCACAATTATAGATTTTCAGTTAAATTGTAGCCAATCCTTCATGTCCAAGCATCCTTTATTTTCAGTGTGCTTCAAACTAAAAAAAAATTGTCGATGTAAGTCATTTTAAAGTATCATGATAACTGAATAAAGAAGAAAAAAACGAAGACGGCGCTACGAAAACAGTAATATATTTTCATTCCAACTCCGTGAAATCAGTAACCTCATCAATATCAGTTTCCAACACCGTCTTAATGGGCTAATGGGCCGTGCGCCTCCCCCTCTAGGCCTCCTTTTTAAAATTACCGGAGCCCTGGCCTTCACACACACACACACACACACACACACACACACACACACACACACACACACACACACACACACACACACAAAGAGAAAAAGAGAGAGAGAGAGAGAGAGAGAGAGAGAGAGAGAGAGAGTCCGTCCTGTTGCTCGTCTGATAATGAGATCGATGGTAATGTCGGCCATGGGGAGGGAGGGAGGGGGTAGGGGTGCCCGTATGGTAGGCAAGGATCACGGACAAGACAGGGTCAGGGAGGCAAGTAATAATGATGATAATGCTAATAATAGTAATAGTAATAATAATAATAATAATAATAATAATAATAATAATAATAATAATAATAATAATAGTAATAATAATAGGAATAATAGTAATAATAATAATCCACACTGTCTTTTGCGTCATCAAAAAAATCATTATTACAATTACCATGATTCTGGAGGCGGAGTGAGTGCATGGGGTGCGGAATTCGGCGCCAGGTGTGTGTGTGTGTGTGTGTGTGTGGGTGGGTGGGCCCCGAGCAGCTGCCGGCAAGGGAAGGCAAACATTCCCTTACCGTGTTTATCCTTCGCAACACACTGTCGGATGCTGTATAAACGAAGGGAAGGAAGTGAGGGGCGCCACCTGGAGGCTGAGTGTGTGTGGTGTGTGTGTGCCCATGGGAAGGGGATGCCAGAGGGGAAGATAGATGCATGTCCCGCCTGCATATTCCCAATCTCTCTACGGGTATGTGGTCCATGAGTGAAGACGCTCGGCTGTAACATCGAAACTAACCACGGGGTGTCCTGGAAAATGTTCTCATTGTGATTCCCACTCATAATCACCCTACATGACTCCAACTAAACCGATTATAAACTAACTTAACCTAACCTAACCTAACCTGACCTGTTCAAGAGTGGACGCAACCTAACCTAACCTGACCTGTTCAAGAGTGGACACCTCATACCCGTACAAAGAAGGGAAACACGCGTCACGCCTCGGCAGCCGGTAGTACCAAGGCGGGCGAGGCTCCTTCCCGCACCGCCACCCACCGTAAGAACAACAAACAAATGTGAGTCTCTCTAGCGCTGAACAAGGAGTGAGGTGATTTACGGAAGTCCAACCATCGACTCCGCGATAGATATGTGTAGATTTGAGTAAAACCAAATTGGGAATATGCTTGAAATTCTCTTTTTTTGTGTGTTGAATATTTTTTTTTTAGATTTTGAAGTGTTTGTTTTGCCTTATATACTTTTTTTCTGTGTTCCACCCTTCCCTGCTTCTTCCCTCAGTCCACTCATTTTTCCTTCCTCCCTCCGCAAGACTCGATACCTGTTCATGGGGAGTCAATGGGCCCGCTTCTCACCTGCCTGGAATGATATTGGAGTCTTCCGTTTCACCAAGAGGGAAGAAAATACTGCACTAGTTTTCTTCAATCGAGAAAAAAAGGCAGGCGGAAAATATGGAGTCAGTGAAGGATGGGAGAGGCAGAAATCAGTAACAAGCAGCTTAACACAAGTATGAAAAGTGAAGAAAATAAGAAAAAAGTATATAGTAGGGAAGGCCAGGTAACTCAAGAAAGCGTTTGGCACAGGTAGATTGTATGAAGAAAGAAGGAAAGCAAGTAAGAAAATAGAACAAAAAAGGGGGAGGTGAGGAAATATATGTAAGGAAGAGTTGAGCAAGATGAAAACGAGGTAGAAAAACAAAAGGGAATCCGCCGAGAGAGAGAGAGAGAGAGAGCGTCCTTGCATCCCTCCCTCCATGCTAACTTTTAACGCTGTTCCTGTCCGAATTATCAAAGATTCAATTATAACTTAAGGAACTTGTCTTCGCTTCCCTGGACTGTGAATTACGTGCTACAATGTCGTTAGCATAAGTAGGTTCTGTGTGTAAGCCAAGTGAGAAGCCGTGTGTGTGTGTGTGTGTGTGTGAAACAATTATGTAGCCCATCTCTTTACCTCCTTTCCCATTTCCTTCACTTTTTTTTAATCTATTTTATCTCCCCTTTCCTCTGCCCATTCTCTCTCTCTCTCTCTCTCTCTCTCTCTCTCTCTCTCTCTCTCTCTCTCTCTCTCTCTCTCTCTCTCTCTCTCTCTCTCTCTCTCTCTCTCTCTCTCTCTCTCTCTCTCTCTCTCTCTCCCCCCCCCCCAGACTGACTTTAGTGCATCCTTTGTTTCTTTCTCCTTCCTCTTTTCCTCCTCCTCCTCCTCCTCCTCCTCCTCTTAAGGCATCAGCTACTACTACTACTACTACTACTACTACTACTACTACTACTACTACTACTATTCCCCATCTTCCTCTTCCTCCTCCTCCTCCTTCTCGTCCTTCTCCTCGCCGACTGAGAAAATTGTGTGTGTGCAAGACAAACAAAGGCAACGCGGCGTGCTTTTTGGCTGCTTGAGGGACCAGTACAGACTCCCGCGGCCTTGTCCAGGTGCCAGGATCTCCTCTACTACCTCCCACTACTTCTGTACCCGCCCGCCAGCCATGTCGTCCTGTATGAGTGTGTGATGTACGGGGGTGGATGGGTGTGCTAAGAGGAGGACCCTTCTCACACACCCCTGCTCTCCACCCTTCCTTCTTCCTCGCTTTTAGCCCTCTCACTCCACTCGCACGCCACACTTCCTTCCTTCCTCTTCCCTCCTCCTCCTCCTCTTCTTCGTCCTCCTCCTCGCTGACACCCTCTGCACATGTTCTTATTCTCTCCCACGGTTTTTTGTTTTTCTTTTTCATACTGTTGTTGTTTTTTTCCTCTTCTTGTGGTCATCTCTTCACCGGCTGGCCACCTTCCTCCTTTGCAATTCTGAGCCTGGCCAGTGTTACCATCGCCACCCTTACTCTCCCCCAACCTTCCTGTCTGCCTAACGCCGCCTCAGTACACTCGGTTGCATCTCGTTCCGTCGGAATTTTCGAGGCTCGACTGGCTCCAAGGGGCTCATTATATTCTCTCTAAACATTCCGAGTTGATTCGCGTTTACTCCTAACATCCTTAGCTGAGTTCCGTCATGTTTATTTGATTCTATGTAAACTCCTTCCTTTCATGTGTTCTTATGTTATTGACACGGCGCCCTGATCCCACGCCGCCCGCCGCCCGTCGTCACTCAAGCCCACCAGCCTAACGAGCTTGTTATGTGCCGCCCTGACGCTATTTTGATGTACACTGGCCCGCCACCGCCACCACCACCGCCGCCACCCTTCTTCAGTGTCCTTCGATCCTAGGGCAGCGCTGCGTCTGGGTGGGGGGCGACGCTCCCTCCCGCCTCTAAGGAAGGACTCCGTCGCCGCACACAGGCACTGGATCGATGCCTCCTTAGGTCCTCCGCAGCACCTGGCTCCTCCTCCCTCCATGGTCGATCCCCCGCTGGTGCAGGAGCGTCTCACCTCTTCTCCTTGCCTCTACAGCAGAGGCTTGGCAGCGTTATAAATGGTCACTCGCCTCGGGCCATCACGGGCTGCGGCGTAATGAACCATTGAGACCGCCCGTCCGCCGCGCCGAGGCTGCCACGCGGGAGACAGCGGAAATTTATATCACGATCGCAACAAAAGCAAATTACTGGGCGCTATACCTCATTTATCAAGCATCTTTCTCACCTGCACTCAATAACACCTGTCCTTAATGGAGGCGAGGCGCGGAGGTGCCCCGCGACGGCGCGCTTCCCCGCCTCGCTCCCAGGTGAGGCATCGGCGGCCTTACTCACCTGTGACGCTCGCTTTGTACCGCGACTATCCCGCCGCCCCAGATGTATGTGTGTGTGTGTGTGTGTGTGTGTGTGTGTGTGTGTGTGTGTGTGTGTGTGTGTGTGTGTGTGTGTACTTGTGTGTACGCCTTTTTGCCTTTTTTATTTTTTTGCGATTTATTCCTAAATTTCAACCCGTAATAACTTGCTACGTGTGCGGGGCAGGCAAGGTGAGTCAATGAAGGGGATGCACTCTTTGAAGACTGTCAGAGTTGGATAACAAAAGAAATCTTATCAAAGCGTGAAGGGGTTTCCACATATCCATACACCAGTCTGTCCCTTTTCATTGCTTGCAGGCGAAACGTACTCGTGCATGTTCTTCCCCTGACGATGTGAATAGATAGATAGATAGATAGACATGCATTAAAAAAGAGAGAAATAGATAGATAGAATGAGAGAGCGAGGAGAGCACAGACATAGACAGACGGAGAAAGTAATCAAGCCTGGCAGCGGAGGGGCTTAAGTCAGGTGCAGGGGGCGGGGCGGGTCAGTGCTGGGCGGGGCGGGGCGGGGGGGTGCGGGGGTGAGAGAACACCACCACCAGGATCACAATATGAATGGAGTCGTCGCGAGAGGAAATTGTGCAGGACTGGAAAACTGGTGAAAAAAAATATATATGAAACACGCTGAGAAGTAGGTGAATAAACAAAATGAAAAAGCGAGACGTATTGAAGGTAAATCAGACTGTTCCTCCCACCCGCTTGTAATGTTTGACATAGAGTAAAGGGGCTTTGTGTATAGGGAAAGAGCTTTTATGTTAATTCCTTGGGCCTAGGGGTTGGAGAAAAGGAGCTAGTTTATCATTTGAATGGAAAAGTGAATGTACGTTGCGCTTTGTGGAGATGATTGTTAGGCTTGTTCGAGTATAGAAATACTGTTATGTCGCTCATGCTAAGATTAAACATGAAGTAAAAGCGAATATTAAGACCTTTAGGTTAGTGAGATGCGAAAAAACAGTACCTAAATGTAATGAAGTATGTTTAAACGTACTAAAACTAATAATAATGATAATGATAATAATAATCATAATAATAATAATAATAATAATAATAATAATAATAATAATAATAATAATAATAATAATACGAAGGAGAAGCGAATAGATGTAAAGGCAGGCTCGTGAAAGGCCAAAGTATTGGCTCATTAGAGAAGTCCTATTTTTCGAAGTTTGGGGAGAGGTCAAAGACGTTATGAAGCCGCTTTAGGCCTGCCAAACCAAAAGATGAAGGGGTGCAGCGAAAATAAGTACGCAGAGATAGTTTGGGAAGGGTCAACAGTAGTCCAGTCCCGCGGGAGAAGGCGGCGGCTATTTATGTCCATCGAGGTGAATCCCTGTTTGTGTAGCATCTAGATCAAAGGCAAGGGAATTCTTTTACTTAAGACTCCAGAAAGTTGACAGAGTAGCACAAAGTACCCAAATGTTGGCAATAGGGAGTTTATTTTCACTCATGTGTAGCTTAATACAGTGTAAGTAATCATCGTTTTCCTCAGAAGAAGCATCTCTGTCCTCTGTCTTTGTTCGTTGTCTTCTAACATATTCAGTAGCTAACGTGATTTGTTGGCAGAGTATCACGTAAAGTATCCTGGTGTTAGAAATGGTTGTTTATTTCACCTATTTATATTTGAAAACGTAAATGTAATCATTGGCTTCCTCTGAAGAACCTGTATCCTCTTGTCTTTATACATTTGGGAGGCGGTGACCGAGTCGTTAACGTGCTGGTGTGGCGAGCCTGTGGACTTAGGTTGAGTCCTACCGAAACTCGCTAACAGTTTTCAACCATCGCCGAATGTCGGACGATTTTCCACATGCTGCCCAGATTTTCTTAACTTCAGCGACTTTGTTCAAATGGAGCACAGAGGGCCAGCACGGGCCAAGCAAGAGTCATGTACCACGGCAGCCGCTATTAATAAAATTCGCCTGCGCCACTAACGGGCTGGGGTCATCCAAGGGGCCCTTCAAGAGAGTCTACCGGCGCTACAGGCAGCACACAAAAAAATTCTGCCTATGACGCTGGTAGGCTGTCTTGGTGGGGTCTGATGGTGGGCCCCAGCACGTTATGGCGCAAGTTTGTGTTTATAATGACGCCAGCTTGCTTGGCCCATGCTGCCCCCACGAGCTCATCTTTGATCCTCTTTTAGAGAGAACCTGGAGCTCAGGTCTTCAGGACAGCATAGGGGTAGTCTTAGGCCACTCGGCGATGACTAAAAATTATCAGCTTGTGGCTGCGGGCGGGGCACAAACCCAGGTTCTCCTGGACGCCGCGCCCGCACGCTGACCACTCAGCCACCGCCTCCCATTTAGGTAATATGTTCGGAAGCTAACGTGACTCCACGTAAGGAATCCAAGTGTTGCAAATGGGTGCTATCTTCCCTTAATTCTAACCTAATTCAGTAAAAAAAAATCGTTTTCCCCACAGCATCTCTATCCTCTATTTTGCGTCCGTTGTCTTGTAATATATTTGCCAGCTAACGTGAAGTGTTGTGTTGCGAAGTTTTGAAAATGCGTGTTATTTTCACCTTTATAGTCTAACACAGTAAAAGGAATCATGGCTTTCCCCTGAAGAACACCTCCATCCCCAGTCTTTACCTTCGTTGCCTTGTAATATATTTGGCAGCTAACGTGATTTGCTCCCCGTGATTGCCTGGGGCGCGGGACGACGGGAAGCGTGGCGGCGGCAGCTTCCTCTTGGGCGCCGCTCAAGACCACATTTGGGGATTGTTTGCACTGCTTCCCGGCGCGGAGGGCGGAGGGAAGCGCCGCCTCGCCGAGTGTTAGCACGGGGCCACGTTAGGGCTGAAGGAGCTCCCGCCGGTAAACAGAGAGAGAGAGAGAGAGAGGATAATGAAAAGGATAGCTGAAGAAAGATTAATTAAGTTGAATGTTACACAAACTCAACTTTGGTATATTTTCCCCTTAGTGTTTTCATATGAGTAGAGTTGGATAGGGAGATTGATTCACCGAAAGCTAAACACACAAACATCATCACTTACTGTCACTGGCATATAATATCCACGTCAAACAAGCAAGCAAATAAACAAGTATATAGTGGTTTTCATATCAAGAGCGTCAGTTTTGTGCTTTGCCTCCCTGGCCTCCCCTTCCCTTCCCTTCCATCCCCGCCCCGTCCACTATATACGAGAGTCTGCCGGGCATGGCGTGTGGCGCTGACTGGCTTGGTGGCTCATTGGTATTCATGGGCAGACAAGCGTCACGCGGGAAAACTGTTAAGAGGTCTTTGTGGATTGTCTCTCTATCTTTGTGTAGCGTAGTGGCTGTGATTCGGCGTTAGTGAGTGAAATGTCACCTTTATCAGTTTTCCGTCTCTGATCAGGTGTATGTTGAGGGTTTCTTCTAACGTACGATTCATAAATTTTGTCACACACACAAAAAATAAAGAAATCAGAGAACTAGAGAAAACCTAAAAAGAACACGACAAGGTGAGACAGGAAATAAGCGTAATGTATTAGTGAATATAGTTTGAAGATATTATCATAACGATTTGGAATACGAAAAAGGAACTCGGAGAAAAGCTAAGTTCACAACGAAGAAAGGAGAGATAAAATGGCTGGGTACGACAAAGAGAGACAAGGAACCAAGTGCCGTGTATTAGGGACCATAGGTTGAAGATTCTGTAATAACGATCTAGAATTATAAATTGACCTGGACTTGGGCAGGTCACATCATGAATGGAACTGGTAAAAGATGGACATCGAACAAAGTGCGTAGATGGAAGTAGAACCTTTGCCGAAGCTGGATTGAAATACATAAACATCAGACAGACTTGGAGAGCATCGGGAAAGGTCGTGATCTGATAGTAGCTGATATTGATTACGATTGTTGCTGTTACGTTGCGTCAGCGAATGTAAACAGACCTTATCCGCTTCTCTCTTCCTCCGGCTTATCGTTATTAGTTTTGTTTTTAGTCCAGAGTTTACATCTCGCCTCACTTTGCCATTTCTGGTCAGGAAAATCGAGGAGAATAAAAAACCGGAATTGATATGCCCTGTGGAGAAATATGGATGAAATATATAAACATTAATGTATCAAAATGTGTAATGTGTTCAGTTGTAATGTAGCACAGCGTGTATATATATGGCAGCTCATTAGCATCTTTGCCTCTGTACGAGTTTAACAATTTTATTCTCGCTATGTACAGGATTTTTTTTTTTTTATATATATCTGACGTGTTGCTACATGATCATCATAAATATACCGAGACAACTTTAGTTTAACACTTGAACTCTCTCCTTTTTTTATCATGCATTCTTTCCTTTTCACCTTTCAACACAATCGTCTCGTTGTAGAAGTTATAGTAGTTGTAGTAGTAATAGTAGTAGTAGTAGTAGTAGTAGTAGTAGTAGTAGTAGTAGAAGTAAAGCACCCACCTTGCCTCGCCTTACAAAAGGAGTATCTGCCTAGCCTTTAAACCAAACAACCAATCCGATCTAAACCTCACTTCCTATCCTTTCCTTTTATGTATTCCTTTTCACCGTTCAACATAATCGTTTCTTAGTAGTGGTAAAGCACCTGACCTTCCCCCTCCTCACCCTGTCCCACCTCACCCCACCGCCGCCGCCACCAGCGCCTCCCTGATGTGGAAATGAAGACGCAACAGAGAGTGTAATGAGGAACGGCACCGGGGAAACGCCATCAGTGGGCCTCTCTGGGAAACTGGCACGACGGACTGTGTATATTGATGGCGTGATGAGATGGCTGTAATGTTCTCCGCTGATGGGGTCGTGGGCGAGGGTAAAGCGAGGGATACGACCGTTCCCGCAGACGAGGACGAGGAGGACGGATAGGAATGAGATGCGGGAATGCTGGAAGGAAGGAGTACTAGTTGTAGGAGGAGAGGCATGCAATGAGGCAGGAATGGTAGGGAGGATGCGGATAGTTGGAAGATTATAGAGAAGTAGCAGTTGTAGTATTAGAAGTATTATCATTAGTAGTAGTGGTAGTAGTAGCAGTAGCAGTGGTAGTAGTAGTTGTATAAAGAGGAGGAGGTCATTAAAAGGTCTTAAGAAGGTGGGTTGACGAATAGGAGACCGTGACGGAGGTTTAAGGAAGGGAAATTGAATAGCAACAGCAGCAGTAGTAGTAATAGGAGAAGGAAAAGTAGTCCGAGGAATAAGAAGAAAAAAAGTGGAGGTGAAAGGAGGAAAGAATGCATGAGAGAGAGAGGGAGTAAAAATGTTTTGAAAAAGGATATTTGAAAGAGAAACTGAGGTGAGACTGAGCGAAAAGTTGTAGGTTTCAGAAAACAGGAGAATTTAGTGGAAAAACGGAAAAAAGGAGAAAGTGGTTAGCGAGAAAGAATGTAAATTAAATTAGGAATTTTACGAGGGAGGCAAAAATGGAGGAAGTGGAGAATAAAGCAGAGAGAAAAGGAGTGCAAAAGTGAGGACGGAAGAAGATAAGGAGCGAAAAGGAGGAGGAAAAGGAGGAGAAAATGATGCTGGAACACGAAGACGGTTGTTATTATTACCATCACTTATTATTATTATTATTATTATTATTATTATTATTATTATTATTATTATTATTATTATTATTACTATTAACGCATATTCAGGTGCTGTTTATCTGTATGAGAACGTAAGATTTGTTAGTGTGTTTGTGTATAAGCTGGGCGCCTTACCTCTCCTTTCCTTACCTTACCTTACTTAACCTTACCTTGCCTTGCCTTGCCTTGCCTTGCCTTGCCTTGCCTCACCTCACATCACCTCACCTTACCCTACCTTTACCTTACCTTACTTTACCACACCTCACCTCATTTTACCCTACTACCTCACCTCACCTCACCTCACCTTACCAGAGCTTGGAATGGGGTGGGGGCTAGGGGGTAAAGGGGGGGAGCATCAACACCTGGGTCGTCTGGGGTCACGGTGATGAGATGGCCCAATGAATGGCTGGTCAAATTCGAGTCTCTAATTACCTGGGCGGCGCGAGAATGGCCGCCCGCCCCACGATGGCTTATGGCCCGCGCTCGCGTCAGGGGCCCGGCGTTCAGAGCGCGAATCTTTTTTGGCATTTTATTCTTTGTTTTATGTAATAGGCATTCGATGACAAGGAAATAAATAGAGGCGGGTGTGTTTTTTTGTTTTTGTTTTTCACTTGAGCCCAAAACATTCATTGACTGGCTGGGAATACGTGATATGTTTGGAGTATTTTTTTTTTTTTTTGGGGGGGGGGAGGGGCCATGTTTTAAGTTTCCCGTTTTTTGCTTTTTTTGGTGTCCGTTTTGGTTATCTCGTAAAAATGTAAGTTGGGCTTTTTTCGGTGTGTTTTTCCAGATATATATATTTTGTTTTGTTGCTTCGTCAGCGTCCGCCGTCACTAATTTTTGTGTGATTTGTTGTATTATTGAGTTTCGTTGCACATGTTTAATTTCGTTTTATTCAATTCCATTTGCAGTTATGTTTTCAAACTGTTTGGGCAGGCGGCTGTTTTTTTGGCGTTTGTTTATATTAATCTTTTTTTTTTTTTTTGGGGGGGGGTGTTGGCGTTGAGGGCTTTTTGTATTATCGATTTTTATGATTTTTGTCAGTATACTTAACAATCAAGACATTATATAATGACACACACACACACACACACACACACACACACACACACACACACACACACACACACACACACACGTCCTTTAAAATACTGTGCATCCATTAGTCGTGTTGCTATCGCTGTCAGTGGCGTTACGTAGCATGGTTGTCGTCGGTAAATGTGGCGTAGAATAGCGTAAACCTGGTACACTGCGGCGCGGCGTAGCGAAGCATGATATAACATTGGTCTGGTATATTGAGGCTGTTTAACACTGGTTAGCGTTGAACTATAATAGCTTGGCGTGGCTTGGCTTGACGTTGCCTGGTGTGGTGTGGCTTGGTGTGGTGTGACTCAGTGTTACCAGATGATCGTACTCAGAACATTGCACGTATCAGTTTCAGCCCCAAAGCTGTCGTACCTTCGCGAATAACGATATGGTGTGCCTTGGTGGTGTGTGGTGTGTAGTGACGTGGTGATGTGTGGTGAGCCTTGATGGTGTGTGGTGTGTTGGGACTTGGTGTTGTGGTGTGGCGTGGTGTGGCGTGGTGGTGCGTCATTTGCCTGCACAAGTCGCATGAAATATAGAGAGCGGAAGAACGATAAAGGGGAACAACAGGTGGAGGAAGGGAGGGAAACCAGCCTCACCTGAGAGAGAGAGAGAGAGAGAGAGAGAGAGAGAGAGAGAGAGAGACGTACACACACAAACACATACACAAGCGCCCGCACACACCAAAATATATATACACCTTTTCCTTCCCATCCATCTCCCCGCCTCGGCCAGCATCCAGGCGTGTATTGTTTACCATATCTCCTACATTAGTCTGCCCTCCCTCACAGATGTACCTCATTTACCCGTATATGGCCAATTTCTCTCTCTCTCTCTCTCTCTCTCTCTCTCTCTCTCTCTCTCTCTCTCTCTCTCTCTCTCTCTCTCTCTCTCTCTCTCTCTCTCTCTCTCTCTCTCTCTCTCTCTGTGGTCTTGTTTTGCACATTTACGTAATTTTGCAATGACATCTTTTGTTCCGCCAGATGTGTCTCATTTTTTGTATTATGTTTTTTTTTTTGGGGGGGGGTCTTTTTTTAATCATAGTTCGTTCGTCTATTTTCCTATCACTATCTAGTTTAGTTTTTCCTCTTCCTTCATATAACTTGTCTATGGTCTGTCTTGTTTTATTTTTTTCCTTTGTGTATTGATATTTTCTTTTGCGGAAATAGAAACATCATATTTTTTGTCTTTTCGGTTTTCGTGATTTATGAATCTTCTATCTTTTTTCTTCTTTTAATGAAGGGGAAGGTGATGAAAGGCTAAAGAAACACAAAAACAAACACAAACGAAGAAATGTGCATGGACAATCTTTATTGTTGCATCTTTCCCTTCAACCCTTCATTCATCATATCTCTTTCTTTCCTTCATAATACTTGCCATAGTCCTGAAAAGAAAAATGTTAACGGTAATATCTTTTTATAAGATTTTAAAAGCACTTGAGGACTTTCACACACATACAGATAGATAGATAGATAGATAAATAGATAGATAGAAAACACACACACACACACACACACACACACACACACACACACACACACACACACACACACACACACACACACACCTAGCTCTGTACCCCGTCCACCTGCTCTGCCAAGTAAACAAAACCCGTCATTAGATTTCTCGCCCCGTTGAAAATAATCCCTCCGTCAACAGTCTTCTGCCTCTTCCCAGAACCCACGCGCGGACCTAAGTGATGGACGGCGCTTTGGCAGGAAAACAAACAGGTGCCGGAAGTAGAAGACCCTTATGTTTACACGGATTTGGCGCTCGCTCGCTCCCTCTGTCTCTCCCTCTCTCTCCCGGACTCTCCACTCTCCCTGCCGACCGTCCTCCCCTTCCAAGACTTGTGTGGGCGAGGGGAGGGGAAGAAGGATGTCTCACTGCTTAAACCCCACCAAGGCAGACAAATATTGACTGTGGACATAACCTTCCCCGGAAAACATTGGGAGGTTAAGGCGGAGATCTTCTTTAATGTGTGTGTCCAACGCCTCCTCTTATTCCTCGTTCCTGTCTCTTTCTTTATCTTTTCTGTGATTGCTCGTGGGCGTGGCTTGCCTTGGGTTGGCTTGGCGACAGGTGAGGAGGCGAGGTGCGAGGTGTCTGGTCTAGTGGTCTGTCTGGCACTCTGGCGGCCATGCGCGTCAGAATCTCAGCGCCATAAAAATAGGTCTTACCGGCCCCGGTGTGGCTGCCTTGGTGCCATTTTTTGTCGAGAGGTAGAAAGGAAGTTGGTGATTCTCTCTCTCTCTCTCTCTCTCTCTCTCTCTCTCTCTCTCTCTCTCTCTCTCTCTCTCTCTCTCTCTCTCTCTCTCTCTCTCTCTCTCTCTCTCTCTCTCTCTCTCTCTCTCTCTCTCTCTCTCTTATTGCGTCGATTTATCTATATTTGCCTCATGTATTACTTCTTTCTTTTCTATTTTCTGTGTTTCTTTTCAATAACGACGATACAAATTTTTTCTCTATTTTCCCTTTTCTCTATTTTTCGTTAAGTTTATTTGTGCATGCGTAGTTTATTTATAGGATATTGCTGTTATATCTGTCTGTTTCTCTGTCCGTCCCGCTATCTCTTGCTCTCGCCCGCTCGCTCTCGGTCTCGCTCTCTCATACCTCTCAATTACGTAAGTGTGTTGAGGTATTGTGAGTAGAAAGGGGCAGAGTTTTCAGGCGCCGGATAATTCCCCTGAAAGGCCACGTTTCTTGTCGGTCTTCCGCATTAGCCGCGCCTGGCCGACGGTGAGGCGAGGTGAAGCTTTATTCCCTCTTTATGTGATCCCCCTGAGCCACTCGCTTAAAAAAGGGAGGAAAGTGTGGAGAAAAGGAGAGCGGAGAGAGCGGAGCGGAGAGCGGCCCGGGAATAGGAGAAAGAGAAGGAGGAGGACGAGGACGAGGAGGAGGAGAGCTACGACGACGACAAAGACGAGGAGGAAAAAATGAGTTGGGAACAGGATAAGAGAGAGAGAGAGAGAGAGAGAGAGAGAGAGAGAGAGAGAGAGAGAGTGTAGGGGGTAGGGGTGTGCTTCGCGGCGTGCCATTACTGCTGGTCCATATTTTATTACCAACCGCGAGAGATTAGCCGGCAAAGGGAGGCAGGCGGCGTGTGGGTGTGCCTTTTGACGCGCCATATCTCTTCTCTCTCTCTCTCTCTCTCTCTCTCTCTCTCTCTCTCTCTCTCTCTCTCTCTCTCTCTCTCTCTCTCTCTCTCTCTCTCTCTCTCTCTCTCTCTCTCTCTCTCTCTCTCTCTCTCTCTCTCTCTCTCTCTCTCTCTCTCTCTCTCTCTCTCTCTCTCTGCTTATTTTTTCTTTTTCTTTTCTTCTTCTTCTTCTTCTTCTTCTTCTTCCTCTTTCTCTTCCTCCTATTCCTTCTTTTACTTCATATTCGTCTTCTTATTTTTCGTTGTCTTTTTCATTTTCTTCTTTCTTCTTCTGTTTGTCCTGCTTCTTCTTTTTCAACTTCTTTTTATCTTTGCCTTCGTCTCATTCTTCGTTGTCTCTTTCATTATCTTTTTCTTCTTCAGTTTGTTCTTCTTTTTTCAGCTTCTTTTTCTTCTTCTTCTTCTTTGTCTTCGTCTTCGTCTTATTGTTAATTTATCATTACTCCACATCTATCTCAATCACCCGAAGCATTATCATTTACAAGCCTCAGATAAAAGCTATAATAAAACAGGCGCTTCCTTCCTCATGCTACTCCTATTACCCTTAACCCGCGGTGGCCCATCTCTGATAATTATCCCCGTCATTACCTGTGTCATTACCGCTCATTACTTACCTGCCCTAACTACTTCCGGCCACCGTTACCGCCACACACCTGACCGGGCCGACCCTCACATAGGCCTAGATTAAAGGAAGAGAAAGGAAAGGATAGAAAGAAAAGGAAGAATAAAGAATGGGAGAGGAAGAGGGAAGAGATGAGTGTGTGTATGCGCAAAAAATGGTTAATGATGGCTTAGAGTTCGAGATTTAAGGAAGAGAGAAGAGAGAACAATTGGAGGGAAACAGACGATAAAGCATAGAGTAGTAGAGTGGAGAAAAGGAGAAGAGGAAGAGATGAGTGGGATAGCTCTCTGAGAGGCCGAGAAGAGAGAAGGGAGAGGGATATAAGAGAAATAAAAGGTAGCGAATATAGAAGTGGAGAAGAGAAATGGAGAAACGGAAGTATTAATTGGATGTATGGACATATAATGGCTGAATGACTGGCTGAGTTAGTGAAATGAGCGCATGTCTGAATGGCCAATTGCAGGAGTGTGTGCGTATATGTGTGTGAAGATAAGTACGCACTGACAGCCTGCTAACTACATGCTTTTCTAATGAGGTAGGTAGTGGAGGTTGGCTGCTGAGGGAGGGGGGAGGAGTGAGTGACTTGGGTGTGTGGTGGAGGGGGTGGGCAGCGCGACCCGTGGGAGACATCAAGGTGGGAAGAACAACAGCCGGTCGTTACGGGGACAGTCAAGTGGGCCGGGCATCCATTAGTTTTGTCCTGGCGATCATTGCTTAGGAGAGAGAGAGAGAGAGAAAATCATATATAACAGCTGCTGTCTCATATTACGAAACGAAGAGCGCATGAAAAATTATAACAAAAAAAAACTTAACGAACAAAAGTTAACCGGAAAATATAGGAAAACGATTATATGGTCTATTGAAACATGAGAGAGAGAGAGACCCACCACCAACCGCAAGCCCACTCAGAAAAGAAAAGAGCGAAAGAAAATAAAACCTACAAAGAGAGGAAAAATATCATACCTGCCTGCTCATGTAATTACGAGCTTCAGGTAAATTGCACCGGAGCTAATTATTCAATTTTCGACTGAGAAAATAACGAATCGCAGTCACGGGGCCGCGGCGGGAACTCAAATTTTCCTGTTAATTCTGCAAAAAGTCGTGAGAAAAAGGAGAGTCAGGGCCAGAAGTATCATTGGAGTGAATTATCTTCTTTCCCTGCTCTGCCCCTCTCCCTCTCCCCCCTTCTTCCCTTCCCGCTACTTGCTTTGTGGGTTTTTGAGTTTCTTTCTCGTTATTTTTATTCGTTTTTTTTTTCATTTTTATACTTTCCTTCCCATTTCTTTCTTCCTTCTTTTTTTCTTGATATCTTATGCCATTAGCTTTTTAATTTGTTTTCTTTATCATTGTTTTCATTTAGTTTCCTTTTTTTCTTTATTTATCTTTTACACCTTTCTTCCCCCGACCAGAACATCATTGGTGTGAATTATCATCTTTCCTTTGTTCCCACCCCCCTCCCCCCCTTCTTCCCATCCCTGTTCCTTGTTCCATTATTTTGACTTTTTTGACTTTTTTTTGTTTGCTTTTTTTCATTTATTATACTTTCCTCTATTTCTTTCTTCCTTTTACTTTTTTTTCGTAATTTCTTATGCCATCAGCTTTTTGACGTGTTCTTTTTATAATTTTTTTTCTTCATCTTTTCCTATTACTTTTCCTCCCCCCGTCAAGAGTATCATTGGAGTGAATCATTCTGTCTTTCTCCTTGTTCCATGGCGCTTTGTGAACGTTATATTTCAGTTTCGTTCTTCTTTTTTTGCTTTAGTGTTTTTTTTTAGTTCACTTTCTACTTTCTCCTTGTTCTGTACGTCCTTTTCATTTTTCCGGATTTTCTAATTATATCCTTTTCTTTTTTACCTTTGTTCTGTTTTAGTGTTTTTTTTTCATTCCAGCACCTTCTTCCCCCTTTCCGCATCCGCCCTTTTTTTTTCATTGTTTGCGAGTCTTTTCACTTTTTATCTGTTGCTTTTTTTTACTTTTTCTGCAACTTTTCACTGATTCTCTCCTTTTCCTCTCTTCCTCCCGGCATGTTTTCTTTTTATTTCCGCCTTCCTCGACTCTTTCTACGCTTTTCATCTTTGTTTGTTATTTTTGTCTCCTCTGCTTCTATTCCTTTTACATTTTTTTCCTACTCATCCCTTCTTTCCTCTTGGTGACTTTTTTTTTCATTTCCTTCTCCTGTCGTCCATTTTTCTTTCATATTCCATTCTCATCATTACCTCTTCCCCTCCCTACTTCCTCACGTTTTTTTTTCATTTCCATTTCAAGTTTTGTTTTTTTTGTTTTTCTTGTCCATAATCATCGCGTTGATATAGCACACGCAAACACACCTCTACCTCCTACCCTTTTACACACACACACACACACACACACACACACACACACGAATAACGAAAAAAAACACTCGCTCGGTTGGCTATATCTATTTTACTCTCCCACAGCTGTTAGATTAATCATTCAATGTATTCAATAAAGTGTCAATTTGGGGAAACACAGGGGAGGGCGAGGCCGAAGGGGAGGCAGGTGTCAGTCAGGCCACGCCCGCCGCCAGGTAATCTGTTTAATTAAGCCTTATTGTGTTATTGATTAAATTCGCCATAAACTCTCACGGCGGACGTTTCCCCATCGACGAACCACTACTAAATGCATCCGGACTCGTGCGTGGCCCCGAGTGAACCAACTGGATTTCATTTGGACCCCCGCTCGAACCCCGCGCCCCTGAGCCTCCCCAATCCACCCCCCGAACCCCGCTCCTCCTCCACCACCCTACCCGAACCCGTCCCCCAAGCCCCCCTTTCCAAATCGGCCGTGAACTCGTGTGAATCAGACCGAGATGAATGGCATTGGACGGAACGGGAGCTAGTGCTGGTGCCTCTACTCTACCCCCCCCCCCCTCTTCTCCACCTCTGCCCCCATCACACACACACACGCACGCACACGCACACGCAGGAAAACCCTCAGTGGATTAGTTTGCACGCATCGAAGCCCCGCCCGCGCCCGTGAACCGGTGAAATGTGTGTATTGTAGAGTGAGTGAATAGAATGCTACTTTTGTGGAGGCCTTTCATTGGCTGTTCTAGCATTGAAAAGTCAACAATATAATGAATGATGATTTGATTCCACCTGATTGTCATGTCTCCCTAACCTCCACCCCCCCCCCCTCCTCCCCCCCCGCCATCTCTCCCCGCAGTTCCCTTTTGTATGATGTTTAAATATTTATGATGTTGTCCTTTTATAATTGTCGACAAAACCGCGTGATGACCCCCTGTTGGTTTCTTTGCTGTTGTTGTTGTTTTCTATTTCAGCCTTTATTCTCTTTCTCTTTTCCTTTTAGAAGATGTTGATTTTCGAGAGAGAGATTTCAGGTCAAAGATATTATATTAAGTAGCAACAAAGTATTTTTAAACCTAAGGTAGTATATTTGATCTAAGTATTTAATGGCTAACTTCAAACTAAAATATCACGCCTTTCGTTTCAACATCTGCGTCGTTTCAATACTCCATTTCTCTACCTGGCCTCTCCCTCCAGCCAACCTTCTCACCCTCCCTCTCTCCCTTACCCTACATATATTATTTTTCTCACTTCGACATTAAATTTACTCCCCCCGCAGACTCATTCACTCGCTACCTACACATCACATCTCGTACTCTTTGCACCTTACCTCCTTCCCCTCCCTACCTTTTACCTCTCATGCTGTCACATCTTTCAATCACTGCGGTTTTCCCCACCTTACCTTACCTTTACATTCCTCACCGTCTCACATCAGCTTTCTTACCTTCCACGTCACGCTCGTCTCCTTTATTTTTTTTTCCTCTTCCCTTTCAATCACTTCATGAGGTTACTGTCGCAATATCTTCACGTCTTTTACTGTCAATTTGCTTTTCTGTCGACACCTCTTCTTTCTTACCTTTCTGGCGCTAGACTCCATCAGTTTCTTCGGCTTGTTTTTCTGTCTTCATGGCTATCACTTCGATTCTTCACACTGTCTTACCTCTTTCATCTCTGGGTTTTCTTACTGTTAGTTCTTCTCTTCCTCTCTTTCTTCCTGAGACTGCACTGCTGCCCTTTATCGCCCTTCCTTGTTCTCCTCTTTCCTTCTTCACTTTTTCACTGGCATAGTCACGTCGCCATCTCCACGACTTTATCTATTCCCAGTCGTCCTTCTCTTCTTCGTCTCTACTCCTCTTCCTTTCTTCCTTCCCGACACTACACTGCTGCCCTTTAGCGCTCTGCTTTTTCTCCTCCCTTTCCTTCTTCACTCCACTATGTCATGGTCAAGTCGCCATCTCCACGGCCTTATCTACTCCAATAGTCGTCCTTCTCTCCCTTATCTACTCTTATCTCCTTCCTTCTGGCACTACACTATTCCATTTTGTCAACCTGTTTTTCCTGCTTTCTTCTCTTCTTCACTTCTCCACTCTGTCATACTCTCGGCGACATCTCCATGTCTTTCTTTACTGCCAGCGCCACCTTCTCTCCTCTCTTCGCCCTCCTCTCTCCTCCTCTTCTTCCTTGCCTACGCAGGTGCACTCTGAATGCCCGGCGCTCGACCCTTTAACAGTCTCCCCCCTGCGTTCTTTTTTTTACCTTTTTCCGGGTTCTAGTCACGATTTGTTACTCATCAGAGGGCGTCAGGCGGTGGGGGGCGAACAAAGCGCAAAGTGTGAACGCGTAGAGGTGTGACGGGGATGCTGGAGGGGAGAGGGAGAGAGAGAAAGAGAGGGATGGACGGAAGGGTTTGCGGTGTGTGTGTGTGTGTGTGTGTGTGTGTGTGTGTGTGTGTGTGTGTTTGTCTGCTCTTCACACTTAAACAGAATAAGGTAGATTACATATCCATCCCCTTTCATCTGGATATCTAGACAGGTGCTTCGGCCTAATCACTCACTCCACAGGTACATAGGTAGGAAAATTACCGATGGAAATTAATTATGTCACCTGCTACTTGCTAAAAACGTAAAATAAATAGCTAATTGATGAAACACTGCTGCTTCTCTATATAAACCTTTAGAAAGAACATACAAACACAGATGTTGAGTTTAGGTTTAGGTTTATATATATTTTCATTGCCTTTAATTTATGTTCCAATCACTCGCTCAACCCTTGATGGACTTCTTAACATGACGAGTATCTGTTTACAGCTCTCATCTGCATCCTCCTTCTCCTCATATTTATCTCCCCATTATTTTTTTTTTAATCATTTGCTACTTCGGTATTTTTGTCTTTTATTTCGTGGCTTTCCGTAATATTTGTTTAAACGTTCTTTTTCATTTCCTCATTTGCATCTCCATTTTAATCTCCGTTATTCTTTCTGCCTTCCTTTTTTTTATTTTTACTTTGGTTTGTTTCTCTTTTCTCTGACGTTTTTACCTATTTTTTTGTGGTACAGTTTGTCAGGCATTACTATCAGGCGTCCAGATTGCTAACACATAGACACAGACAGACATAACGACAGACAGACAGACAGACAGGTGGGAGCAGGTAGAATTCAAATCTCGGCAGATAGGCCTAAATATCTTAGTTTCGGCGCCCGCTCCCCTATCTGTTTACTTCTCCATCTTCTTTTTCCCCAATCATCTTTTCATCCTTCCTCTGCCCCCATCTCTCTTCTCCTAGTCCTCCTCCATCTCCTCCTCCTCCTCCTCCTCCTCGTCAGTCTTTTCCGAGCACTAACAAGACCCTCGGGGATCTCTCTCTCTCTCTCTCTTTCTCCCTCTCTCTCTTTCTCTCACCGTGTGCCTTGAGGTTACCCAAAATCCTCGGTAATAGGATTTCTTTGTGATGTTTGCTGAGCGTGGTAATCAATCGCGGACCGCCACACACCTGCCCTTACCTGGCCCCTCCTCCTTACCTGTATACTCACTGACTCCCTCTTCCTCACCTTGCCTCCCCCCTTCCATTAACCTAGCCCTTCCTTCCTCCTTTACCTTTATACGGCCACTCCCTGACTCCCTTCCGCTTCTTCCTTACCTTGCCTCCCTTCCTTCCTTTACCTAACCCTTCCTCCTTTACCCATACGCCCACTCACTCCAATCCCTTTATTCCCTTCTTACCTCCCTTCTCTCCCAGTCGCCATTCCTCCCTTACCTGTTCGTCCACTCCCTTCTTCCTCCCATAACCTCCGTACCTCCCTTCTTTCCTAGATGCCCATCCTCCCTTACCTGTTTGCCCACTCCCTTCTCCTCTTCCTCCTCTTCCTTACCTCCCTTTTCCCAGACGCTGAGGATTCTGAGACACATGATACACACACACACACACACACACACACACACACACACACACACACACACACACACACACACACTCGGGCTCTTTTATCTCTCTCTCCACCCCGACTCCTGGTCCTTAAGATGGCGCCGACACATCCTCAGGTATCTTCACGCATTCTCGCTCCACACTTCCGTCTCAAGGCTTGCCTCGGTCCCCTTCCCTTTAAAGCCCCGTCAAGGAGGTCCACGTGCCATCCCTGGGTCATGCCCGTCCTTCTGACCCTCGCAGCGCCCTCCCCGGCCCTTCAGCGTCCCCTCCAGCAGCAGCGGACGGAGGGGAGGCATCAGTGGGTCTCGGTATTGCCCTCTTTGCCCTGGATCCCTCCCATAAAACAAGAGGTAATGGGATCAGTGGTAGGAATATCCCTTAGACTTCCTTTCCCCCACTCCTTCCCTGCGCCTTCTTATCCTTTCTCTAATGCTTCCTCTTCCCTCTAGTCTTTCATCCATTAGCTTACCTTTCCCTCTTTCTATTTATTTTTCATTGTCTTATTTGTCTTCCTTACAATCTTTCTTTCCTTAGCTTACTTTTCCTTTTTCTTCACTTATTTGTCTTCCTTACAATCTTTCTTTCCTTAGCTTACTTTTCCTTCTTCTTCACTTATTTGTCTTCCTTACAATCTTTCTTTCCTATGCTTACTTTTCCTTCTTCTTCACTTCCTTCCTGCCTTCCTTACTTCTCTCTCTCTCTCTCTCTCTCTCTCTCTCTCTCTCTCTCTCTCTCTCTCTCTCTCTCTCTCTCTCTCTCTCTCTCTCTCTCTCTCTCTCTCTCTCTCTCTCTCTCTCTCTCTCTCTCTCTCTCTCTCTCTCTCTCTCTCTCTCTCTCCACTTTTATCCTTGTCGCTTTTATCGTTTCCTCCTCCTCTTCCTCCTCCTCTCCACTTCCTTCTCCTTTTCAATCCCAAGTTTTGTTTGTTTGTTTGCTTGTTTGTTTCCTTGTTTGTTGGACTAGTTCACTGCAGACTCGCCGTATCTTCTTCCTCTCCCTGCACACACACACACACACACACACACACACACACACACATACGCACACCTCCGGTGGTTACACCGCTCCGGTAGCTCAATCGGTAGACCGCTGCGCTGAGGCTTAACGGCCAAACAGGCGGCGGTTCGAGCCCCGTTCAGACCGGATTCTTTCAGTTGACTAGGAGTGGTTACTGTCCCCCCTTGAGCAAGGGGGATGAGGGATGTGGTGTGTGAGGTCCTGGCAGTACCCAGAGATCGACGATAATGAGCACTTGCTCTCGTCGGGAGGGTACCTGCTGGCGAAAGCGAATCCAACTCGTGATCAGGCCGTGGTGAATTACACACACACACACACACACACACACACACACACACACACACACACACACACCTGTCCCGCTTCGCCGAGGATCAACCTGGGGAAGAATAAATTAGAATTTATAGTTCCTGTGTGTTATCTGGTTTTGGAGCCGAAATGTGACGCTCAAGACGGAATGGTTTCTCTTACCGCACTCTTCCTCTCGCTTACCGCACGCCTCTTACCTCTTAACGCACTCTTCCTCTTGCTTACCGCACGCCTCTTACCTTTTAACGCACTCTTCCTCTCGCTTACCGCACGCCTCTTACCTCTTAACGCACTCTTCTTCTCGCTTACCGCACGCCTCTTACCTCTTACCGCACTCTTCCTCTTGCTTACCGCACGCCTCTTACCTCTTAACGCACTCTTCCTCTTGCTTACCGCACCCCTCTTACCTCTTAACGCACTCTGACTTGCCGCTCTATCTGGTTCTTACCGCACTTTCCTTTCTGTTACTGCACTTTTCCTCTCTCTGACCGCACTCTCTCTAACCTCATTCTTCGTTTTTGCTACCCTACTTTTAAGTCTTTTAATTCTTCGTCTCTGTCTCTGTCTTTCGCATTTTCTCCGTCTGTGTCGCACTTTTCATTATTTTTATCCTTCGTCTCTGTCTGTCCTTTCATTCTTCGTCTCTGTCTTTCTTGTGTCTTCTGTTCATTCTTTTTTTTCCGTTTTATTCTTCGTCTGTTTTCATTCCTCGTCTCTGTTACAACACTTTTCATTTTTTTACTGCACTTCATCTTTGCCACACACTCTTCCTCTCTTTTCATCTTATTCTCCTCTTCCGTGTTGTCTTGCTCCTTTTTCACTGATATCTCTCACCCTCCTCTTCCCCTCCTCTTTCTCTTCTCTCCCAGTTCACCCTCACTTCCCCTCTTCACTCAGTTAATCTATGTTTCTCTCCTCTTTCCCGTCCATCCCTCCTTCCTTCATCCAGATTTTCCTCTCCCTTCCCTCCCTCTCCTCTGCCTCTCGCTTGTGTGTTCCTCTTTTCCCTCCAATCCCCCCCTTTCTCTCTCTCTCTCTCTCTCTCTCTCTCTCTCTCTCTCTCTCTCTCTCTCTCGCTCTCGCTCTCGCTCTCTCGCTCTCTCTTCCTACCTACTTTTAATCTATAATTCACACATAATCGTAAGTTACCTCCACATAAATCACACCTTTTTTCTCTCTTACCTGTTCGTTTCCTCTTCCTTTCCTTTCCCCCTCTTCCGCCTCTTCCTGTGTAAATAAAGGAGGGCGCGTAAAAGTCGATAGTAAACAAACTAGCAAACAAACGGAAGGAAGCTGAAGGAGGAGAAAGAGGAGGAGGAGGAGGAGGAGGAGGAAGACATTTTTCTTGGTCTTCATACTTTGCCTCACTCCTGGATCCTCCGAGACCCAAAGTTGTTCTCGCGCGGGGCCTCGAGGAAGAAACAATAGACAAACTCGAGATATATTTACAGTCAGTCGGTGATTTTTCTCTCCCGGCTGACCGAAGAGGAGGAGGAGGAGGAGGAGGCTGTGGTATTGGTGGTTTATAAACTTAGCATCACCACCACCACCACAACCACCACGAACAACAACAACTACAACAATAACACAAGAGCCAAACCATGCCACAATAAAAATGAAAACTAAGGTGTCTTTTTACCTCAGTACGTTAAGACATCTTTTAACGTTTCTTCCTTGTTTGTTTCTTTCCTTTCTCTTTTTCTCATGTTTCTTCTCCTTCAGTGTGTGTGTGTGTGTGTGTGTGTGTGTGTGTGTGTGTGTGTGTGTGTTTTATGAGTCCATTATTCAGCCCACAAAGTCCAGAAGTAACGCCGCGTCCTATCCATCCTCATTACCTGCCGGAGCCTCGTCGTGATGTAATGGACGCACCTTGGACGTCCAAATTAACTCCTCTCGTCTCTCGCCCACCCGCTGCTTTGTCCTCTCTCTCCCTCTCTCCTTCCCTCCCTGTGGTGTTCCCGGGAGGCGACGCGGCAGAGACCAGCTGTTTCATACCCTTCCCTTTCTCCAATCGCGTGTCCACATATAGGTTAAGTTGGCCCTGTGGATTATATGATCTTAGGTGCCTCAGCGAAGATTCAGTGTTGTTTAAGAATGGTTTAGTGTTTTTAATTATTTTTTCTACTTGCATACGTGTCTACGCAGTGATGTTTGGAGCTACCTGTCTGGATTACGTAGTTTTGTGGCTTCTTGTAGATTTAGCGGTTTTAAAGAAGTGAAGCTCTTTTAATGTTTCTTCTAATTATAAATATTTGTAGACACAGTTAGGTTTTAAGTTTACTGTGGATGGATTACGTAGTTTTGAGGCGTCTTGGTGTAGATTTGCGCTTTATAAGAAGAGTCCAGCGGTTTTAATGTAATTCCTCGACTTATTAATGGGTGTAGACAGTGAGGTTTAACTTACCCCTGTGGATTACGTAGATTTGTTGCGGCTTGTGCTGAGTCCACAAGCGAGAACGAAAGGGTAGATTTGATACTGTTTAAGAAGAGTTCAGCGGTGTTAACATCTTTCCCTTATGAACATGTATACACAGTTAAGTTTTATGTTAACTGTGGATTATGTAGATATGGAGCGGCGCGTGCTGAGTCCACAAGAGACATCGGAAGGGTAGATTTGATACTGTTTAAGAAGAGTTCAGCGGTGTTAACATCTTTCCCTTATGAACATGTATACCCAGGAGTTTTATGTTAACTGTGGATTATGTAGATATGAAGCGGCGCGTGCTGAGTCCACAAGTGAGAACGGTAGGGCAGATTTGAAACTGTTTAAGAAGAGTTCAGCGGTGTTAACATCTTTCCCTTATGAACATGTATACACAGAAGTTTTATGTTAACTGTGGATTATGTAGATATGGAGCGGCGCGTGCTGAGTCCACAAGCGAGGGAGGAGGCTGTAGTAGGAAGAGCAGTACTGGCTTGAAGAAAAGAAACAATGGTTGGTAAAAGAAAAGGCGGTGCGTCCGTGTTGGCTTTGTCTGAGAAGTAAAATAGCCATTCGTCGTGGAGATAATTATGAAGAGAGCGGAGATGAGTCGCGGGAGATGGAAATAATGAGGATGTTTGGATTCTTTAGTAGGACGTTATCGCTAAATGGTTGGTTCTTTTGAGTCTCTGCTTTCGTCGTCTGCGTGAGTTGTGGAAAGAAAAGAAGCCGTACCTTGGATTGTCCTTTTCCTTTTATCTCACCGTTTATTCGTTCCTTCGTTCTTTCCTTCCCTTTTTTTCCTTTTTTCTTTCCTTCCTTTCTCCCTTTATCTCTCCTTCACGCCTTCCATGTATCATTCCTCTGCTTATCTCTCCCTATTCCAAATCCTTTCCCTCTCATTTTCCTCTTTTCTCATTTCACCCTTCCTCTTTCCTCTTCCATATCCACCTTTTCCTTTATCCCTCCTTCCTGTCGTAACTTATTCTCTTTTCTCCATCTCTCTTTTTTTCCTCCTCCCGAGACTCACCCTACCACTATTTCACCCTCTCTTCTTTCCCTTTCCTCTCCCCCAAATCGCCCTTTCTCTGTTTCATCCCTCCACTTCTTTCCCTTTCGCTTTTCTTCTCCCTCAGCAAACCTCTCTTCCTTCCTTCTCCCCAGCCGGACCGAAGACAGAAGTAGGTCCCGTTAAAGCCTTCCAATCCTCCTGCCTGCACCCATTACACCCATTACCTGACTGGCCGGGCGTGTGGCTGAGTTACTGGGAGGAGAAGATGGATGCTGGTGCAGGAGGAGGAGGAGGAGGGTAGTGGTAGTGGTGGTGGTGGGGCTGAGATCGGTGGAAGGGCAGGTTCTGAGGTTGTGAGGTCGGGGAGGCGAACAGGATAAGGAAGAAGGACGTAAAAAGTGGGGGAAGTGAGAGGTTGGTGATGTATATGGCGTGAGGGTTCAGCCGTGATGGAAGAGGTGAGGTGCGCTGAGGCTTGTAAGAGAGAGTGGAGAGGTGGATGAGAGTGCGGAGTGATATGGAGGATGAAGGTGATGGGAATGAGTAGCTAAAGAGGGTTGAAGCGTGATGGGTGAGGTGGTTAAGCAAAAGGGTGAAAGAGTGAGCGACTGATGGATGAGGATGAAGGGTGATAAGGAGGAGATGAGGAGGATAAGGAACTAAAGTTTGTGTTTCCTGTAGGAGTGGATTTTTTTTTTTTTTCAGGAGAGGAGGAAGCACAAGGGCAAAACAAATAGAGGCAACAAAGAACCCGCTGGCGCTACTCCTGCAAATAGTAAAGTGAAAGTAAAAGAAGTGTATATTAAAAGAAGATACTTAAGTGAACAGACAAAAACACACTAACGAAGAAGTGTCTCAGTAACGTAATGATTCGTAAGGTATTGAAGAGTATCGTTGTGGGTCTTGTATACATAGTGAAGGGTTCTATAAGGGGGGGGAAAGGGATGGGTGGCGGAGGTCGAGAGGAGAGGAGGATGGGAAGGGAGAGAGAGAGAGAGAGGGGGTTGTTGAGGGAGATTTGGCAAGGGTATGTAAGAGACTGATCGTTGGGGGGAGGGGGGGAATAGGGAGAGGGGAGAAAGGGGATGTCAGTAAAGGAAGGGGAGACCAGTACACCTGTTCCTTCACTTCCGGAGAGGGAACACCCCTGAGCAGCCAGCACGCCTTCACCTTTACACCTTCCCCCCCTCCCCTCTCCCTTATGCTATTCACTTTCACTCTCCATGGTCTCCTCTCTTCCCTTCCTTATCTCTCCCTAGCTTTTTCTCTCTCCCTCCCTCCCTGTTCTCTACACTTTTATCTCTTGTTCTCTCTTCTTTTTTCCTCTTTCTTTAGTTATCTTTCTCCCTCACCTCCTCTCTCTTATTCTTCTCTACATCTTTCTCTCCCACTCTTACTAACTCGCTTTTCCTATTTTCTCTACTCCTCTTCCATCCCTTCCTCTCTATTTCCCTCCACTCCTCTCCTTCATTTTTCCTCTCTTCCTCTCTCTTCCACTTTCGCTTTCTCGCTTTTACCTGACCTTGTTCGATTCGTCTATTCTTTTATTCCTTCTTTCCCTGAGTCGTCCATTTCCATCGCGGGCTTTTATTTAGTGTTATAGTTTCCCTTCAGCCTCTGCTCTCTCTCTCTCTCTCTCTCTCTCTCTCTCTCTCTCTCTCTCTCTCTCTCTCTCTCTCTCTCTCTCTCTCTCTCTCTCTCTCTCTCTCTCTCTCTCTCTCTCTCTCTCTCTCTCTCTCTCTCTCTCTCTCTCTATCTCTCTCTCTCACCTCGTTTTCTTTTATTTTTCCTTCGCTCTGGGTTTTGATGCGTTTAGTTGTAGGGACTGAATGATATATATAGAACGTGTCATGAGTTAAAGGGATGTTTGTATGTATGGATGAGTATTGCTGTGTTGCGTGATGGTATGAGTTAGTTCTGAGTAAGAAATGATGATGATGATGATGATGATGATGAAAGTGGTGGTGATGGTCTGGGTTTTTGCCTCTTGTTCTCCGTGAAATTTTAATCGTTTGTCATCACTTGTTTTCTTAAGTTTGAACTCGATTGGTGATGAGTGTGGCTTTTTTCTCTTAAGACTTAGTGGAACGGGGATGTGTGTGTGTGTGTGTGTGTGTGTGTGTGTGTGTGTGTGTGAGGAGAGGTTGGAAAAAGAGCAAGAACAAGAAAGAAAGAAAAAAGAGAGAGAGAGAGAGAGAGAGAGAGAAAATTGAAACGGAGGGCAGAAGAAGGAGATTCCCACAGCACCTCGGGAAAAAGTTAACTCCGGCTCAAGATTATGCTTGGAGCTCCCCGGCCCGCCCAACCTGAATTTTCCGCCCCAGACTTTTCCCCAGAAACTTTTGAACAATGCATCGAGACCTCGGAGCCGCCAGCTGTTTTTCCGTCCAGTGTAGGATTGAGTCGAAGGAGGGTAAGAGGAGGAGGAGGAGGAGGAGGAGGAGGAGGAGGAGGAAAGAGAGAAGGTCCGCTTTGTTTTTCCCCCGCTTTCTCTTCTCTTCTCTCTCTATTCATACTTCCATACCTATTTTTTCTGTGTGTGTGTGTGTGTGTGTGTGTGTGTGTGTGAGAGAGAGAGAGAGAGAGAGAGAGAGAGAGAGAGAGAGAGAGAGAGAGAGTGTGTTACTAGATTATTATTAAACTTCAGAAAAAGATGATAATGATGGTAAATGCATCCCAACACCCATAATGACAATAATAATAATAATAATAACAACGATAATAATAATAATAATAATAATAATAATAATAATAATAATAATAATAATAAATAACACTTCGTAATACAAGCCTTTTCAGCCTCGTATTTTATGGATTTGTGTGAATAAGCACGTAATTTTTTTTGCTCCGTGAATTAAACCAAAAAAGAATCATGATTAGCTTTATTTATTGCGCGTCACGGCATTGTGTTATTATTTTTTTTAGGGGGGGAAGGGAAGGGAGGTGATTGTGTTTGATAATTCTTTTCTTTTTTTCCTTAGTCCTGCATGATCCTCCCTCCCCCTCCCCCCTACCTCCCTCACCCACCCACCTTGCCTCGCTGCTCCCATTCCCTTTCCTTCGTCTTCCTTCCTTTCCTTTCCTCCCTTATATTTACCTTTCATCGTCGTGTCTTCCCTTTGTCCTTTCTCCTTACATCCTCTCCCCATTTCTTCCCTGCTCGTTGCCCATTTCTTTCCCTTTCCTGCATCTCCTTCCTTATTCCTACATTTCATCGTCTTATCTTCCTTTTCTCCTCCTCTCTCTATCTCTTACAAGACTTACATCCTCTCCCTATTTTTTTCCTTCTCACCTCTTCTCTCTCTCTCTCTCTCTCTCTCTCTCTCTCTCTCTCTCTCTCTCTCTCTCTCTCTCTCTCTCTCTCTCTCTCTCTCTCTCTCTCTCTCTCTCTCTCTCTCTCTCTCTCTCTCTCTCTCTCTCTCTCTCTCTCTCTCTCTCTCTCTCTCTCTCTCTCTCTCTCTCTCTCTCTCTCTCTCTCTCTCTCTCTCTCTCTCTTTGACTGCCTTACCCTATCTAATGTGAAGCTAATGTGACGCCGATTTTCAAAAAGGGGGACAGGTCAGCTGCTTCAAACTATGACCCAATTAGCTTAAAATCAGTTATAGGCAAGATGCTGGAGTCCATAATAGCCAGGAACATTCGGGAGCATTTAGAGAAACATAGCTTAATTCACGACTCGCAGCATGGGTTCACGAAAGGTAGGTCATGCCTCACCAATCTCTTGTCCTTCTACAATAAAGTATTTGAGGCGGTAGACAGAGATGAAAATTATGATGTAATCTATCTTGATTTTAGCAAAGCGTTTGACAAAGTTCTTCACCAACGACTGTTGCTTAAATTACAGGCTCACGGAGTAGAGGATAAAGTTTTGAACTGGGTCAAGGCGTGGCTTGGCAATAGGAAGCAAAGAGTGCAAATCAATGGTAAAAGATCTGACTGGTGATGTGTTACGAGTGGGGTCCCACAAGGTTCGGTATTAGGTCCACTTTTGTTTATTATTTATATCGATGACTTAGAAACAGGAATTACTAGTGATGTCAGTAAGTTTGCAGATGATACCAAGATCGGTAGAGTAATTGAGTCGGATCAGAACGCTAGTATTCTCCAGGATAAACTTAACAGATTGTATGACTGGGCGGATAAATGGCAGATGGAGTTCAATGTAGGGAAGTGCAGTATTCTGAGTGTAGGTGGGAACAACCCCTCAAATAATTATTGCTTAAATGACACTCTCATCAGCAGGTCTGGGTGCGAGAGGGATTTAGGGATCTTAGTGATCTTTGATCTCCGTCCAAGGGCACAATACATTCAAGCTAGAAATCGAACAAACAGGGTACTGGGATCTATTTCAAGGAGCGTAAGCAACAGAAGCGCCGAAGTCTTCCTCAAATTATATTTAGCATTAGTTAGACCTCATCTTGATTATGCGGTTCAGTTTTGGTCACCTTACTATAGAATGGATATAAAAATGTTAGAATCGGTGCAGAGGAGGATGACTAAGATGATTCAGGGGTTAAAAAACTTGCCATACGAGGAAAGACTCAAACAGTTAAACTTGCATTCTCTGACTCTAGAACGGCGAAGGGTGCGAGGAGACATGATCGAGGTTTATAAATGGATGAAGGGCGTTAATAAGGGGGATATTCATAGGGTTTTGTTGGTAAGAGAACCGGGTAGGACACGTAGTAATTGGTTTAAACTGGATAAATTCAGATTCAACAAGGACATAGGCAAAAATTGGTTTACTAACGGAGTGGTAGATGAGTGGAACAGGCTGAGCAGTCATGTGGTGAGTGCCAATACAATTGTCACATTCATAAATAGATTAGATAAATTCATGGTCAGTGATAATAGGTGTGGGTAGATTCACGGGAGCCTAGGTTCAAAGGAGCTGCCTTGTACAGGCCTACCGGCCTCTTGCAGACTCCTACGTTCTTATGTTCTTATGTTCTTATCTTCGTTGTCTCACTCTTTACCATACCTGCCTCACCCTCTACTCTACTTGCTTCAACTGTCTACCTCTCTCTACCTGTCTCACCTTCTCTAAGTTGCCTGCTTCTCCCTCCCTACCCTACCTGCCTCAATCTACCTTAACTGCTTCGTCCTCTCTACCCCTCTTTACCTGTTTCATCCTTTCTACCTTAAATACCTCACCCTCTACCTTACTTGCCTCACCCTCTACCCTACCTGCCTTGTCCTCTCTACCTCTCTCTACCTGCCTCACCCTCTAACTCACCTGCCTCATCCTCTCTTCCCTACTGCCTCTTTCTTCAACTCCACCTACCTGCCTCATCCTCTCTACCTCTCTCTACCTGTCTCACTCACTACCTTACCTGCCTCTCTCTACCCTACCTGCCTCTCCCTCTTTTCAACACCACCTGCCTCTCCCTCGTCCTCCCTCGCTACCGCTGCCCTCCGTCCACCATCTGGAAGCAAATGGTTTCTTTCCCCGGCGCGTGGCAGGGGGGGCGGGGGAGGGGGGCAGGGCGGGGCTGGAGACAAGACAGATGGTGTGGTGAATGTGGCTCTGCGGCTCCCTCGCTCCCTCCGCCCCTTCCCGACGGAGAGAAAAATGTGTATCAAGTCTTTCTTTATTTTGTGAACTCTTAGGAATAGCCTTCACTCCCTTGCTCCTTGTGTGTGTGTGTGTGTGTGTGTGTGTGTGTGTGTGTGTCTCTCTCTCTCTCTCTCTCTCTCTCTCTCTCTCTCTCTCTCTCTCTCTCTCTCTCTCTCTCTCTCTCTCTCTCTCTCTCTCTCTCTCTCTTTTCTTCTGTGTATCGTTTTCTCCTCTTCTTTCCTATTTCTCTCCTCCCCTCTCGCCCCTTACTTTTTTGTTTTATTTGTTTTTTCCTTCTTTGTGTGTGCGTGTGTATGTGTGTGATTCTTTTTCTGTGTCTATCTCTCTCAGTGGTCCGTCTCGGTGGTGGTGGTGGTGGTGGTGGTCCTTTTTCTACACCAAAGTCCCGATTGTTTTCACGTTCCTTGTTTCGTAAGGAGATAAATTAGTTGGCGATAAATTAACCTGTCGTCCTGCGCACACAGTAATAGCTTGCGAGCCTCATTAAGTTCACCTTTTTCTTTCACTATCATTGGGGTCGAAAAGGAAAAAGTATTGTTAAACGATTAGGAACAGGAATTCGCTCTCCTCCTCCTGCTGCTCCTCCTCCTCCTCCTCCTCCTGCTGCTCCTCCTCCTCCTCCTCCTCCTCTTCCTCCTCCTCCTCCTCTCCTCCTCCATTGTCAGCCTCCCGGAATCTGGAATCTGGAAATTTATCGAGTTCGTGTGAAGCTTCAGATTTCAGGTGAAGGGAAGGTAAGCTGAAGGATTTCATTAGAGCGGCGCCATTACCGGTTGTGAATCAGTATATATTATTCCATTTAGTCCATATGATCACGCCTAAAGCTCTCCTGAGAGAGAGAGAGAGAGAGAGAGAGAGAGAGAGAGAGAGAGAGAGAGAGAGAGAGAGAGAGAGAGAGAGATCAGAATTCGTTTGCATTTTTCTCCAAATCGTAATAATATCAACTTTGCAAGCTTGAAATTAGCGGTGTGTTGATGTCAAGGTTTCTATTACCGCTTCAAATCCAGGTGAGAACAAGACCAGGTGGAAGTCTAATTAACCTTTATTTGACGCACACCTGGTTTGTCCCGTGCCAATAACATCATTTTATCTGCACCATCCTGAAAAGACGGAGAGGAACACCGAGGCCACGCGCAGCTATAGCGTATGCCCTTAAACTTCACCCTTACCTTACCTTGAAACACCTTAAATCACAGAGAGGAAGAGCAGGTGAAGGGATAGCCGGTGAGGTGTCGGTTTGAAATCCACCTGGCGTATTGAGTTTAAATTTAAGAGCGTGGTATCTGTACTGAGCTCAGGTGCAGTCCTTGCCGAAGAGTATAAGGCCGAACGTTTCTTTCTAATCCCTGTTATGGCCAAGGATATTGTAGAGTATTGCATATATAGTCGATGATGCTAGTGATTTGTGTTAATTTTCTATTTTTTTCTAGTAAATGAGTCGCTCAAGGGTAAAAATAAAGAGGAAACGGCAAAAATTATCGCTGGCGATGTTCCTGGTAGAGTGCCGAAAGAGGGTCAAATTCAGATGGAGAGGTGTCTTTATATTTCCCGTTTTGATAAACTATTCATATTCCCATATAGCAGTAAGGTTGATTCCAGCTCCAAGCATATCGGTGAATTCTACACAAAGCCAGCCTCAGGAGCTCCGGGGCGTAGAGTGTCCAGGGCGCAGGTGGCCCTCGCCTCGCCACCTGAGCATGACGAGGTGACCAGGTGGCTGGCAGCGAGCTGCCCTCTGGCTATCGCCTCAACACCACAGCCATAGAGCAGGAGAGTTTGACCAATTTCATGACAGACGCCGTATTGTTTTCAAGAGAACCTCTCGAAATTCAAATTGATGGAGATACTATTGTTTTTAGGGGGCCATAGGTACTTTTTCGATATCTTGACTGTACCTAAGGAGCACACACAAAAAAAAATCAGCATAAATTTGATTTTGCGTGGCTCCCTCGGTAGCAACATGGCACCTGTGATAAGGTTGGCCAAACTCTCCTAGTCTATGGCTCGGCTCCACACCAGCTCGCAGCGGGCCGGGGAGTCATTAGTTTCTGCTCACCGCCCTTCCAGGTATTACTCGTATTATACAAAAAATAATGATTCTTGACAAAAAAAATCGTGCTAAGGTGTAAAAATGAAATATTGTCAACACCAAAAAAATATCGTTTTTTTTTATATATTTTATTTTCATTTCTCGGCTCAATATTCCGAGTAATTCTTGCCTCGACGTGAGTACTAATTGACATTACTAATTAGAATGACGCCTGAAAATAGAACTCGTCGTGCGAGTAACAAGACGCGCCCCCCGGGACGGCAGTAACCTGGAGCGTGCAGCGTCCTTGTCCTTGGGTGGTGACGACAACTTCCGCCGCCAAGGACGCGAGAAGCTGAGGTGAGCGCCGCGCACCTGGCGTGAGCACCTCGAGGCTATTCCTTCTTACTCAGTAGCGATGTTAGTGACTAAGTTGCGAATATGAGGTTTGCAGGGGCTTAGTGGGAGGGGGAGGAGGAGTGCGAGTGGAATGAGTTGAGTAGGAGTGGGAGTGAGTGGGATGAGTTAAGTAGGAGTGGGACTGAGAGTGGGAAGAATGGGATGAAGTGAGAGTGGGAGGAGTTAAGTAGGAGTGGGAGTGAGAGTGGGAAGAATGGGATGAGATGAGTAAGAGTGGGAGTGAGAGTGGGAGGAGTGGGATTGGCTGATTAGGAGTGGGAGTGAGAGTGGGAAGAGTGAGATGGGCTGAATAGGTGTTTGGGTGGGTGTGGGATGGGCTGAGTAGTAGTGGGAGTTGGAGTGGGATGAGTGGAATGTGCTGAGTAGGAGGAGTGGGAGGAGTGGGATGAGCTGAGAGGGAGGACGGGGAAGAAATGAACACATGGGAACGAAAGCAGTAGGAACATCATCAAAACATCAGAAAGGTTCATACCAATGCTGCCTGATTTTGTGATTTGACATATTTGCCAGTTATTTCAGCGACCTGGGGAGCCTTTTCAAGCACTTATTCCTCTATACACGATAACGATCAATTCACATCTGCTGCAACGACTTAACGGTTAACTCGAAGTCTGTACTACATTGCCTCACTTGAATCGGTAGACTGTTATTGCTATAGTCTGTTCACTTAAGTCCGACCCAAGCTGACAACATAAACCTAAGCGCGTTTGCAAGCTGAGTGCTGATTGGCTACTGCTATGGCTTCCAAGTCTCCTTTAACCTCTGTTTGTGTTTATCTCACGCAGCACTTTCTGCTAATCGGCACTGTGCTTACGAACACGCTTAGGTTTATGTTGTCAGCTTGGGTCAGACTTAAGTGAACAGACTATAGTTAACGAGCAAATTTGTAAGTCGGAAAACTCGTGTGTAATTTTTGTTGTTGATGTGGATAGAAAACAAAATAGAACTGATACACTCTGGAGACTCTCAATATTATATCACTCACTGTTTCCTCCTGGTTAGCCAATCTCTTAGCCACGCACTCAGAATGTTCCCTATACCCAGTGACATTATTTTTTTAAGATGCTCGTGTGGTACCCCGTCATTGGCTCTTGGAAGTAGATACATAACGTTGGTACGGGATATGGTTTAGGAGGGAGAGGAAAGATGAAGATGGGAAGGAGAGGGATTAGGAGAGGAACATAGTGCTTGGGTTAACGCAGTGGAAAGAGGGGATAAACACTGGAAAGGAGAGGGATAGAGAGAGGAACATGGTCTTGCTTGCTGAAGTGTTAAATAGCCATGAAGATTCAAAAGAGAGGAATAGGGAGAGGAACCTGGACACTGGGTAAATATAGAGTAAAATAGGAGTATGTGAAAGAGAGGAATAGTGCGGGAAACCTGAAGTCTGGCTAAATGCGATGTGAAGGAAGGAATGAAATCTGGAAAAAGAGAAATAAGGAAAAGAAAATGGAGTCTAGCTAAATGAAGGGTAAATTAGGGAGGTGTGTGGGAAAGAGAGAGATAAGAAGAGGAACCTGGAGTCTGGCTAAATGTAGGGTAAAGTAGGGAGGTGTATGGGAAAGAGAGGGATAAGGAGAGTAACTTGGAGTCTGGCTAAATGTAGGGTAAATTAGGGAGGTATGTTGGAAAGAGAGGGATAAGAAGAGGAACCTGGAGTCTGGCTTAATGGACTATGAACCTACCAGTATACCATTGTCGGGCGAGGTATATACAGGTAATCGAGGTTGGCAATGCATGGATAGGCGGACGGTATGTGGCTTTTAGGGGGAGCTTTCTGTGTTTTGTATCCGCGGTATTTATTTTTTCCAATAGTAATACGGGAGTAATTGGCATATTTCCCAACAATTAAATTTGACTCTTTCACTGCGTGCAACTCGTCGTTATATCACATCCATTCTCTCTCTCACTCACTCTCTCTCCCATGCCCTACTTCCTCTGTCTCCCCCTCTCCTCTCTCCCCCTCACCCCCTCCCCATCAACTCCCTCCCCTCCCCCCTTTCCCTTCCGGCCCATCTCCTTGTTTTGGTCGGTTATGTTGCTATTGATGGAGAGTCAAAACATGGCTAATTGGTCGGTCTTTTAGTTGTTTCTGTTAGTTCACAATGCTGGGAAGGGAACAGGAGGAGGAGGAGGAGGAGAGAGAGAGAGAGAGAGAGAGAGAGAGAGAGAGAGAGAGAGAGAGAGAGAGAGAGAGAGAGAGAGAGAGAGAGAGAGATGCGAAAAGTTGAAAGGAAGACCCAGAGAGAGAAAAGAGAGACAGAAAAACAGAGAATAGATAAACGATCAGTGTTTCAAGAATTATAATGAAACTGCGTGAAAAGAAGAATAAATAAAACTGGGAATACTAATGAGAAAAGGAGGAGATAAAAGAAACTGCGCCAGCCAAACAAAAGAAGAGCAAGAGAGGAAGGGAAAGGCAATTCACTTGGGATTAAACACTGAGATTCCATTACAAGGGATATTCTATTGAAGACTTGCGATAGAAAAGTAAAGAGACAGGAAAGAGGGGAACGGATGAGTACAAAATAATTGAAGAAGGGAGAGAGAGAGAGAGAGAGACTGACAAAATTATGAACTCACTGACTAACTGACCGAATGAATGAATGATTTGACTGACTGAATGAATGGATGAATGAATGATTGACCGACGAAATGATTGACTCACTGACTGACTGACTGACTGACTGAATGAATGAATGAATGAATGAATGAAACAAACAGACGGATAGTGACAGGTGGATAGATGGATAGAGTAATATCGCGACTAAATATTGTAATTGTGATTTATATATAATAATGTTAGTATTGTAACATGAAACGAATACAAATTTTCTTATTTTTTTGTCATCACCACCACCATCAAAATTACCATACTTGCCGCGGTGGTCTTTTATCAAAATATCTTACCATTATCATCATCATCATCATCATCATCATTGTTTAAGTACTTGTCGTTGTATTGTTATTGTGCTTCTTCCATTACAGATCATCTCATCTCGCTTCATTATCCGCCTCATCAACCATGACACTCCTCCTCCTCCTCCTCCTCCTCTTCTTCCTCCTCCTCCACTGCAAGTCCGCCTGTAAGAAAGCCAATACAACGCTTGGGTTCATAGCGAGGAACTCTGAATACAAGACGCCGGGAGTTATGTTATCCTTGTATAACGCGCTGGTAAGGCCCCACCTGTAATACGCCGTGCAGTTCTGGTCTCCAAATTACAGGAAAGACATTGAATTACTTGAGAGAGTACAGCGCCGCGCCACGAAGATGATACCATCACTGAGGACGAAGCCCTATGAAGAGCGACTCGAGCGACTCAATCTCTTCACGTTGGAAAAGAGACGACTGCGGGGAGACATGATACAAGTCTTTAAGTACCTGAACAAGCTCAGCAACGTTGATCACTCCAAGCTCTTCACGTTACAAACTAACCTGAGAACAAGAAACAACGGAAAAACAATTCAAGCAAAGCGATGCAATGCATCGGCAGGAGTTATTTCTCGAATAGAGTGGTTCGCCACTGGAATAGCCTTCCTGCAGAACTGATTAGCGCAGAGACCATCAACTCATTCAAGAATCGCATTGAACGCCACTTTGCTGCCTCGGGAGTGAACTGAACGTATCCAAGAGTAGGTACACAAGTGCTTTAATCCTTTCCTGCAAGCCACTCCTATGGCAAACGGATTGATTAAATCACTGAAAGCAGGCAACCTAGCAACCTAGTAATGAGCCAACAGGCTTTCTGCTGCCTGCTAGTCCATGTTTCCTCCTCCTCCTCTGATACCTGTGACTTCTCCGTACTGATGAATTTAATGTGACCGTTCATGTGCTGAGAGAGAGAGAGAGAGAGAGAGAGAGAGAGAGAGAGAGAGAGAGAGAGAGAGAGAGAGAGAGAGAGAGAGAATGTAATATTGGGCAAGCATTGAGTAAGGCTATTAAATTGACATGGTGATTAGAGAGAGAGAGAGAGAGAGAGAGAGAGAGAGAGAGAGAGAGAGAGAGAGAGAGAAAGGGCATGAAGGGTGTTAAATTGGTATGGTCCTGAAAGCTTGTAGTTCCCTCCTCCTCCTCCTCCTCCTCTCACCTGTCACACTCACATGTCCCCGGTCACCTGCCGCGCCGCCCCGTCCCTTAATTAACATCGCACTCCATGGCCAGGTGCTCAAGAATGTGTGGTTTCCTTTCCTCGCCTTGTTGCCCTCAGCGTCAGTAATATTATTAGCACTCTGGCAGTGATCTTTGTTGCTGTAATTATTAATGTTATGATTGTTGCTTCTGCTGCTTCTACAACTCCTACTACTACTACTACTACTACTACTACTACTACTGCTGCTACTACTACTACTACTATACTACTACTACTACTACTACTACTACTATACTACTACTACTACTACTACTACTACTACTACTACTACTACTATACTACTACTACTACTACTACTACTACTACTACTACTACTACTACTACTACTACTACTACTACTACTACTATACTACTACTACTACTATACTACTACTACTACTACTACTACTACTACTACTACTACTACTACTACTACTACTACTACTACTAATACTACTGCTACTACTGCTACTTCTTACAATAATATGTTTTTGTTTCATCCCTTCGTTTTTTTTTTTTTTTCATTGTCCACAGATGTTTGTTCTCAATCTCTTTTTGAACGCTCTTCATAAATATTGGAAGAGTTTTATCATTTCCGTCATCTTTTTTTATATTTTTTTATATTTATTTCGAGATTGGTTTTGCATATTCGTTATTTTTTTGTGTGTTTATCCTTAATAACTTTACTTACTGACCTGTTTGTTGACTACTGTCACCCTCCCCCTCACCTCGTCTCTCTCTCTCTCTCTCTCTCTCTCTCTCTCTCTCTCTCTCTCTCTCTCTCTCTCTCTCTCTCTCTCTCTCGTAGTTCTTTGATAACGCTTAACGAATGTGGTGTCGCAATAATAGATCATTAAGCGAGTTAGCTCCGCTTGTGTGTGTGTGTGTGTGTGTGTGTGTGTGTGTGTGTGTGTGTGTGTGTGTGTGTGTGTGTGTGTGTGTGTGTGGCGGGGTATTATTCTCAATCTGAAACACAAGAATCATTTCATTTTGCGTGTTTTATTTATTTTTTGTGTGTGTTTTTCTCCCTCCTCAACGTGTCTATTGTTTGTGTTGTTTTTTCTAAAGGAAGTTTTTTTAGTTACATTTTTTTGGAATTTGATCATTGGCTGACCTTGTTTTTATACGTCTCTCTCTCTCTCTCTCTCTCTCTCTCTCTCTCTCTCTCTCTCTCTCTCTCTCTCTCTCTCTCTCTCTCTCTCTCATACTTCAGAAAAAACGACTTTATTATGTAACTTTTTTTTCTATTTTAGGGTACATTTTCGCTGCAATCAATATGGACGCGAGTATGTGACGTCACATTATAAAGGGGGGAGAGAGAGAGAGAGAGAGAGAGAGAGAGAGAGAGAGAGAAGAAGTTAGATAGACACGTATTGACAGACAGACGGATATACTCAGACACGGAGAATATTATCTGGACACGATAGACAAAGGCAGAGAGAGAAAAGATGGACGGATAAACAGACAGACATTTGCAGATAAACAGACACTTAGACAGGAAGAGAATATTACCTGAACACTATTTTTTCTTTCGTGGACGTTCGTAGCAAGGTTAGCAAAGTGAAATTGTTTGTCTTCATTTTCTTCGTCAAAGTCTTCAACAAGGTGTAGTAGCGGGCGTAGAAACTGGCAGGTGTTCTGTGATGAATTTTTTAGTTGTGAGGCGAGGCGCGAGGGGCTTCAAATAACCTTCAATAATTGTCTATATTGGCTTCTTTTTAATTTCTGTTTCTCAGAGTCGTTAACTTTGAACATCTCTGAATCCTGACCTTGTATTTTGCTTTTATTTCTGAACCTAGACGAGCTGCGAGGTGCTTCAAATAATTTACAGTTTGTGTTTTTATAGTAAGGATATTTTACATTATTCTTCGTTTTTTCCTCTCGTTAACTCAACAGTTTGTGACTCATGATCAATTTGTGCCATATTCTGGGTCAAGGCGAGACGCGAGGAGCTCCAGATAACGTACAATTAGGGTGTATTGTCATATTTAACATTTTTCATTTTTATTTCCTTTAGTTAACCCTAAACAGCTTGACTCGTGATCTTGATATGCCATTTTCCAAGCAGAGACAATACGAGGAGCTTCAATTGACTGCCGATAGAGGTTCGTTTTGTCAAGATCTAATACAATTTTCACTTGTTTTCTCCAATTAACTGAGTAGCTTGTGATTCATGATCTTAATTTGTTATTTCCTGGGCCGAGGCAAAACGCGGTTGGCTTCAATTAACCTGCAGTAGAGGTCCGTATTGTCGCTATGTTCCTTTCCTTCCTTTCCCCCTTTGTTATCGCCTCCGCGCCGAGGACGGCCAAGCCAAGCTAAGGCCAGGCCAGACCGCAAATGGAATATTCACTCCTGCCCGGGATAACCTTACCGATTTCCACTCAACTTCAATGGACAGAATTAACTACATTAGAAAATTTAATTGGATAATTGACGGGGCGATAAGAGTTTAAATTGACAAGGGAGAAGCTGATGAAAAGTTAAGACTGAGAACTGTACTGCCACGCTATCCACGCACGCCACACCCTCCCCTCCCCTCCCTTCCCCTTTCCTCTTCCTCTCCGCGACATATTCTCCACCTCTCCACTTCCCCGGATCAGATAGTACTTCTGCACCCCATCTCCCCGTCTCCTCTCTCGCCTTTTCCCTTCAACCCCAACCTCCTGTCCCACCACACACCCTCCTCCCCGCCCTCCTGCCTCACCCCCTACTGAAAGCAACAGAGCAAGAGTTAGCTTACCCCCCTCCCTATCATTCCCTTCCAGTTTCCCTGTCCTGTATCACCCTCTTCTCCCCCCACCACACACTCCTCTATCCCCTCCATACTACCTCAGACAGGGTGCAAGCAACTGGGAGGGGGAGTTAGTTCATATCCCTCCCTATCCATCCCATCCCGTCTCCCCATCCCTATCCTCCGCTTTCCCTCTTCCCCCTTCCTACCCTCTCCTTCCTCTCTTCCCCCTCACCCTCCTCCCCGTCTCCTCTTCCCTTTCCCTGTCTCCTTTTTCGCTCTTTCTCTTTCCTTTCCTTCCCTTTCCCTCATTCCTCCTTCCACAATCACCCCCCTGCCCTCCCCTAACGCCCCCCACCCACCCACCGCAAGCGTCAAGGCGGGGCGACAGGTCACTCGGTATTTTCTCCCTCAATAATTAAGGCGGCTGAGCGGTTGCCTCCTGACTTATTTAGTTCCGTGGCGCGGGCTCGAAAAGTGTGGGACGGGGCAATCATCTCCATTTAGTTGATGTATTAATGAGCCTGTTTTTGTTCGCGCGCCCAGAGATGTGCGGCCCCCGGGGAAATTTATTTGTCTTCTCTACGTCTGTCAAGGTCCACGGCTCGCTGTGTAAATATTTTCCGATCGTATTAGTGGTGGAAATGGCGGCAAGGGCGGGGCTGCTGGTGGTGGTGGTGGTGGTTGTGGGAGTTGCGTAAGGGTTGGTTAAGCTTGAGTGAAGGTGACCGAAAATAAAGACGACCAAAGGGCTAAAGATTGACAATAGTTCGATTTTCAATGACTGTTTTTGAGGTTACAAGTTACCTAAAGGATTTTCCGATCATATTGGTGATGGAAGTGGCGGAGGTGGTGGCGGTTGCGGCGACGTAAGGGATGGTGAAGCTGGAATGATGGAGTTAACGGAAGACCACTTGAAGATTAAGAATTGACAGTGGTATCGTATTAGTAATGGAGGGGGCGGAGGTGGCGATGGTGGTGGCGGCGGTGTAAGGGATGGTGGAGCTGGAGCGGTGGAGTTAACGGAAGACCACTTGAAGATTAAGAATTGACAGTGGTATCGTATTAGTAATGGAGGGGGCGGAGGTGGTGATGGTGGTGGCGGCGGTGTAAGGGATGGTGGAGCTGGAGTGGTGGAGTTGACCGAAGACCACTAGAGGATTAGAGATGGAGAATGGCTCGATTTTCAGGGACTACTTTTAGATTGCCATTTACCCGAAGGACGGTTTTCAAAGGACTTTTCGTTTTTTGGTTAAGAGTTACCTGTGTTATCAGTGGTGATAGTTGTGCTGAGGTGAGACTGCGAGGTGATGAAAGGTGAACAGTGTCGGTTTCCAAGAACATTTAGATATTTTTATATTGGTGAGTGTTGCCTGATGTTACCTGAGTGTGGCTGTGGGTGTGTGGGTGGTGTAGGAGGTAATGGTGATAATTAAGTGACAGGTAGCCAGGTGATAAAAGGTGAAGTGAAGGGTGAACAATACTATTTAGACCTTCAGTGACATTAATACCTTTTTCATGTTGGGTATTGCTAGGAGAGACCTGGCTGGTGGCGACGGCGGTGGTAGTGAGGTGACAGAAGTAGGCGATAAAAGATAGAAATACTCTTTCGATATTCAGATTCACATTTTTTACAGGTAAGGAGGCAGCTCAATGGTGCAAAAAGTGACAAAACAAAAAAAAAATATTATATTTCAATAGAAGTCTTGCTTGTGAGGTTTGACAAGGAAAGAGAATACTCGTGTGTACAGCGAGGTGCCGAACGCTTTTATAAACGTATGTAACAACCTCTTTCTTACTGCCACTTTCCACACAAACTTACAACTAATCGTAATCGAGACAGGGAACAATTTCCAGTATCCTCCCTTGACTTAGAACCCCTGTCTGAACGTTCACTGCTAAACACGGTCGGCGCAGCAGGATGAGTTCTACCACGTGTACCTTGGCGATGAGCGGCTCCGCTTCACTTCAGTCCGGGAAACTTTGTGGAAAAATAACACATCACTTGAGGCCGGTACGCAGATTTAACTAGAGGTTATTATAGATAATGAGGACACGTGCCTCACCTTACATCACCTGTGCTGGGATGGGAAGGACGGGAAGAGGAGGAGGAGGAGGAGGAGGAGGAGGAGGAGGAGGAGGAGGAAGATAAAGATCTTGAGAGAAAGATTAAAGGAATGAGATGAAAAAGAAGAAATATGTTATTGATGATAATCGAAAAGAAGAAAAGAGTAACGATCATGTAGAGACAATTGAAGAAACAGGAAAAAGAAGATGGTAAAAAAAATATGATTGTGAAAGCAAAGAAGATTAAAAATGACGCCTTAAAAGATGTAATAGTAAAAACGAATAAAATCCAGGACTCTAAGAAAAAAACCAGAAGAAAATAGAGATGATCAAGGTGGAGAGAAAGGAAACGAAAGTAAGTCCACCCGAAGTAAAGTTTTAGCACACCAGGTAACGGAAAGGACGAGGAAGCAGGTGAGAGGATGCGGGGGAGGGGGGAGGAGGGGAGGCGAGGAGGGAACTGGGTAGGGGAAGCGACCGGGGACGTCTGATCAGCGTAGATGAGAAGACACGAGTGAAAGAGATTGCGACATGAAGACCCAAAGGAAAAAAAAGTCCAGCCGGGTTCCAAAGGTTGGCTGGTGGTGGACGGACCCTATTCACCGTCTTGGAATGACCGGACCCATTCAGGAAGGCAAGGCAGTCCAGGGGCGAAGGGTCCGTTTAAAAATATTGTAATCATCAGGAGGCAGACAGACAGATACATACACAGACAGACAGACAGATACATGCACAGACAGACATACAGACAGACACACACAGCCACACGGACGCAGACGGACACGAAAGCCTCATCGTCAACGGTATTTAGAGACAGACCAACAGAAAGACAGACATACAGTACAGACAGACAGGTAGAAACAGACAGGCGCGCGCACACACACACACACATACACACACACACACACACACACACACACACACACACACACACACACACACACACACACACACACACACACACACACACACACACACACACACGAAAGCCTCATCCTAACCGCCACTTTCAATCGTACGTTCGTTGCGTCACGCGTTTAACTCGTAATGGAATCGCGTCCCGGCCGGCCATTCGCTTTTGTTCCGAATTAGCCGCCCCGCGCAACTCTGCTCTCCGTGGCGGCTCATCCTCGCCGGCCGTGTGCCGCTACACCTGCCAAGGGCGGGACGCAAATATTGCAGGTGAACATGGCAGGTAATTAGCTGCGGCGCGGAATGTATACCTGGCATTTGCTGGGAGGCGCGTCGTCTGCTAGATGAGCTGGGTATACATTATTGCTTGGCCTTGTCTTTTTTGGTGCGTGCTTGCGGTGAGTGTGCGTTGTATTCCATGTTGTGGTTGGCTATGAATTGTTGCAACGAGTATAACAGCGATAAGAATGTTAGGGTGTGAAGTACAGCTACTTATGTTGACCTGTTATTTTTACATTCATGGAGAAGATTTGAATAATCATATATTGAACGTCCGTATCATTGGCTAACGTGTGTGAGATGAGTATATACTTATTTGTTCATGTAATCTGTGATCAAAATAGAGAAAAGGATGTTTTATTTGGTGCTGCCTATAGCGCCGGTAGGCTTTCTTGGGGTCTCCCGTTAGAGGAGCGGGCAAATTTTCTTTATAGTGTCTGCCGTGATGTATGACGCTTGCTTGGCCCATGCTGCCCCCAGGTGCTCCAGTTGAATGAAGTCGCCGGGGTTAAGGTTGATTGAAGATCTGGGCAACATGTGTGTAATCTTCAGCCACTCGGCGATGGTTGACAATTGCCAGCATGCATCGGTGGGGAGCGAGCCTTGGTCCTCGGGCTCACCACGCCTGCACGCTGGCCATTCGACCACCATCTCCCCAAGTGTGTATGGATTTCAGTCGGTAGAGTGATGTATAATGAAATGTGACTCATATCTACTCTGCTGTTTGTTGCTATCCTTTTGTTTATGAATTTGTGACGAGGATGTATTGTTTAGGTATGTATGAATTTCAGTTGGTAGGATGACTGATTACGATAATGGTGACCCTGGTTCATTCCCCTCATATCCCTGGAGTGCTCAGAATCAATAGGTAGACTAAGATAACCATAAAGAGGGAGGGCGCCAGGGGCAGAGAAAACCAACTCTCCACATGTCTTTTTAACCACGGACGTTATTTGCATATATATCACTATGTTTGTAATAATACGGGAGTCCACCTTCACGTTTATGCATCAATATTTTCCCCACCCGTCGCGTGTGTGCGTGGGCAAATGTATACACGTGTCCATATTCGAAAAAGAATAATGCAGCGTGTATGTTGATGGATGTTCTGGGTTCTGTTTTTAAATTATCAGAAGTATTTTTTAATTCGTAATTTATGGCATGAATTATCGCGAATACTTGTTTGATGTGAGTGTGGGAAAACTATTTTGTGTGCGGTACTTGCTTTGATGCAGATTATTGGTTTTGCTTTTATTTCAACTCCGCAGCGCAGACCTGTGCTTGTGAAAGACTGAAATATTACAGAAGTGTGAAAACTGAAATAAGTGAAAAAGGCATCGGGAGAACGCGATATACCATAATGACTGATATAAATGTTTGTGTTAGAGAGTTATCACTTTCCGGGACGCGTCGATGTTTTCCACTATCAAACGTTCCACGGCTGAGTGCTCGCATTATCCTTTACCGACTGAGATTTTGCTTTGAAATTTTGACCGATGATAGGAACGTGATAATCGTTTCGTGCCTGTTAGATTAATTAACAACATTATTGAAAAAATTTTATTGTTCATATTCTATTCACTTCAAGAAATACGTCCAGCTGCATGTGTTAACCATCTGGGTGATACTTCGGCTAAGCTAACACTGTATTCTGAAACTCAAATTATTCGAGTTTTATTCCCTTCAATAAACACCAACTACATTTATTGACTGTCTCATTGGTGAAATATGTTCTTCCTTAATAACCTTGCATCGAACCGGTCTTTGAAACTACTGTTTACTTTTACAGTAAAGGAAGCAGTTCCAGGGCAAAAAAAAGTTCGAAAAAAAGACCTCTAATCACTGCATCCTTGTAAATGTATACGCGATGAAAGATAGGAATGTACGTAGGTAACTAAGTGCATATCAGGTGTTGAAGGAAGTCTTGAGTAATTGGATGTCGAGGTGATGGTGTTCGCCGACGCATAGATTCCTTTTTTTTTTCGCTACGATGAGATACAAAGGCGTTAACAAATATGTGTGCGCGTGCGTGATAGTTTTTCACACACACACACACACACACACACACACACACACTCTGGTAGCTCAATCGGTTAGGGCGCCACGCTTCAAGGCTTCACGGCCAAACAGGCGGCGGTTCGAGCCCCGCTCAGGCCGGATTCTTTCCGTTGACTAGGAGTGGTTACTGTCCCCCCTTGAGCAAGGGGGATGGGGTGTGTGGTGTGTGAGGTCCTGACAGTACCCAGATATCGACAATAATGAGCACTTGCTCACGTCGTGAGGGTACCTGCTGGCGAAAGCGAGTCCAACTCGTGATCAGGCCGTGGTGAATTACACACACACACACACACACACACACACACACACACACACACACACACACACACAGATCAAATACGGTGTGCACGTGTGATGAAATAAGTAATAACGGAGCAAGGAAGCTTGTGAAATAACACGTAAGCTGATAGGTGCCGATATAATTCATTTTTCAGGGACCCGACAAATATTTCCTGTCAGATGTATTGCAGTTAAGTGGACGCATATATATACCATTGATTTTTAATGTTTACACACACACACACACACACACACACACACACACACACACACACACACACACACACATCTGAGCCAAGCGGGAGAGTGTGTGTGCGTGTGTGTGCGCGCGTATCCTCCTCTCCTCTCACACTCATAGGGATAGTGAAAAGTGATGAGTCTTGACCGTATATTTTTTAAGTAAGCGTTCAGAGGATGACTTTTTTTTTTTTTTACATCCTCGCCTTGGGTAGGCGGTGGCTGAGTGGTTAGCGTGACGGCCCCGCGTTCAGGGGGTCCAGGAAGGACGCGGGTTCGAATCCTGGCCGCCGCACAGCTGAGGTTTTTCAGTCTCCGCCGAGTGGCCTAAGACTACCCACATGCTGCCCTGAGGACCACCCATCAACCCGGGCTCTAGATAACCTTTTCAAATAGAGGCTCAAAGATGAGTTCCGGGGGGCAGCATGAGCCAACACAAGATGGCGCCATTATAAACACTCGCCTGCTCCAGAACGGGCTGGGCAAACTATCAGGCCCCACTGGGAACAAGCCTACCGGCGCAATAGGCCGCGACGTAAAAAAAAATATCGCCGGTAGGTTCAGGGGGCAGATGGTTGGCCCAAGCCCGTCATGGCGCAGGCAAGTTTTATAGTGGCGCCATTTATGCTTGGCTCCTTCTGCCCCCCGGAACTCATTCCTGATTCACTGGACGGTTTCTTCTAGAGTCCGGGTTGATGGGTGGTCTTCTGGACAGCATGTGGGTAGTCTTCGGCCACTCGGCGGTGACTGAAAAATCCCAGATGGTAGCGTGGGGATTCGAACCGACGTTGTCCATGGCGTGGTGAATGTGAGCCCAGCACGCTAACCACTCAGCCACCGCCTCGTAAGTTCTTGCTTTGTATATAATTTGTCTCGTCTTTGTTACTTTACTTTCGTGTTTTCTTATGCAGTATCTTATTTTTCCTACCTCTTTATTTTTCTTCTTGTGCAGTTACTTCTTCATTAGCTTCATTTTATTTTGCATATCTTCTTCCTATGCTTATTGTTTTTTTATATTATTATTATTATTATTATTATTATTATTATTATTATTATTATTATTATTATTATTATTATTATTATTATTATTATTATTATTATTATTATCATTTTTATTATTATTTTCATTATCATCATTATCATTATTATTATTAGTAGTAGTAGTAGTAGTATTAGTAGTAGTAGTAGTAGTAGTAGTAGTAGTAGTAGTAGTAGTAGTAGTAGTAGTAGTAACAGTAGGAGTTGTAGTAGTAGTAGTAATAGTAGTATGATATCAATTATTGTGTTTGTGTTCTGAACAATATTATCATCATCATCCTCACTATTATTATTATTACTATTATTATTATTATTATTTCTGTTACCAGTGGTGTATGTATTTGCTTTTGTTTGTTTATTTAGGTACTGAGCAGTTATCACCATCGTCCTCATTACCTCGTCCTTGTCATCAATTCGGTGTAATAGCCGGGAATACGCTTCATCATCAGCATGCACGGTGGAAAGTTTCATAATTACCCAGCGCGTACTTTTATTAATTATTTTGAGGGTAAATATTAATTACAACTTTTTCCATTATTGACGGGCAGCTTGTGACCGTGACTGCCGCTCCTGCCGAAGAGATGGCGGCGGGGGGGCGGGGAATGTAAGCGATGGGCCGTTCTTGCATAAGTGATGAAGGCTGTGTGTGTGTGTGTGTGTGTGTGTGTGTTTGTGTGTGTGAGTGAGTGAGTATGAGTGTGTGTATATGTGTGTGTGCGTGTGTGCGTGTATGTGTGTGTGTGTGTGAGAGAGAGAGTGTGTGTATGTTTGTGTGTGTGCGTGTGCGTGTGTGTGTGTTAATATTATAAAAGTGACAGCCCATAACAGTGAAGAGAGGCCCGCAATATGAACCGCATTTGACCGCAGAGTGTTATGATGTTCAAACTGGTGCTATATGCGACAAAGTTTGATTTATTGTTTTGGTTAATTGAACTTTTTTTTTTGTTTGGTTTGTTCTGTTTTAGTAACTGTTTTTCCTTGTTATATCACACGTTACTTTTCCCTTTAATATAAAATTCATTTATGTTTTACGAATGCCTGGCTTCTATGGGGTATGATTATTAATTGTGGATGCTGTTAACATACTCGGTTAGGTTAACTTCGATAATAAGCTCTGCCCACACCAGCCCGGTAACCAACCGTGAGTCTGCGTTGGCGTGGGAGCGTGGTTTGTTGCGCAAGGAAGCGATCGTCTTAGATGCCCAACGATAAACGTCTGACTTAGCATCATAACACCTTTAATGTTAAATGAAAAGTTTTTTTAATGAAATCCAATATCTTCTTTTTTTTTCTTTTTTTTTCTTTTTTTTTGCTGTGAAATTTAAGGTCAGACGAAACTGTGACACCAAAAACTAAATCCCTACGCTTCAGAGTTTTATACTTTTAATTTCATAACCGAATTTCCTTTTGTAGTAGCTTGCGCCTCCGTGGTCTAGTAGTCAGCGTGTCTGACTACTTCTCAGCGGGCCCGGCTTGGAATCCCGGCCCGGGCAGTCGGCGTGCAGCTCACCCAGCTGTTCATCTTCCCTCTTCGTCGCCTAGTTTCCCGCACCCTGTCAGTTAAGGGGACAATGTCATTTAATTATTCCGTTTTGTTGTTTATAGGTTTTGAGAATGTTTTAGGATTATCTTTACAATTAGTGGCATTATTATCGTCTTACCTGTACTTTGCTTGACCTTAGTTCTCTGACTCGTCATTAAAGTGCTATTGCCATTTATTATTGCCTATCTGATATGTACATATATATTGTGAATATTTTACGATTACTTTTACAAATTTCATTATTTTCTTTTTACCTGTTCTTTGCTTGACTTGTCTAATGTTCTGACTTGTCGCTCGGTTTCGTTTAAAGTCTGCGGTCTTTGCGCGAGTTTTTCACTTCCTTTCTACCCCATTCGTCTCTCCCCTCTGAAGAGTGCATGATTTCGCATTCAAACGACGGTGAATTATTATAACGTTATATTGATTTTCACCATAGTGGACAAAGTTACTGTAGCGTAAGTAATTGATTTTTAAAATTCAGCCACAACTCATTACGTTCGTCTCCTCTGATAATTGCTTGTCTGTCAATATTTGCACGAATTTTACAAAATGTGTTCTTTTGAAATTCGGTGCCAGTGTTTTATTTTCACCCTTGAATGAGTGCTTATGTCCACGCGTGCCAACGTGTGATCAGAGAGAGAGAGAGAGAGAGAGAGAGAGAGAGAGAGAGAGAGAGAGAGAGACCTGGAAAGTATGTCACCACCGATCGCTCTAACTTGTCACTGAATTTATCAACTAACATTAAGAAAATAAATCATTGAAAAAGTAAACAAAGGATATAAAAAAAGTAATTGTGTCCATGCAGTCAAGAATTAACCGTATTCCCCTCGGGATATAAATAAGTCAATTAAGGGGAGTGGACGGTCTCATTGACTCAGATGTTATTTTTAATCGTTCATCTGTTCAAGCAATTAATTAGAACGTGAGCATTATACTTTTCTTTCATTATTTCTTTGTTTTGGGCGGAGAAACACTCTCCCATTAAACCTTTACCGCTCCTTTCTGATGCACCTTTTCTTTTGTATTTTTTCCGTCAAGGAAAAAAAAACGTAAGTCGCCAATTATGAAATAAGATGAGATATGAAAGAAGCGTAAAACTGCTCTCAATTGAACTGTTATAACTTGCCTTCTTTTTAGCGTCTTCCTTTTTCTCAATGTCTTCTTTCTGAGCAAACTTGCGTCCTCCAGGGTTAGCTACACCTCAAAGTATATAGCCTTAACCCTAAAGTTCCACGCCCATCTAACCTAACCTAACCTACACGTAGCGCTTCGCCAGCCATGTTACACTCCAAGTACATAGCCTTGACTCTACTGCCTCAAGCCTACCTAACCTAATCTAACCTAACTACACACTTTGTCAGCTATATTACACTCCAAAGTCCATGACCTTGACTCTACTGCCTCAAGCCTACCTAACCTAATCTAACCTAACTACACGCTTTGTCAGCTATATTACACTCCAAAGTCCATGACCTTGACTCTACTGCTTCTAGCCTACCTAACCTAACCTAACCTAACCTACAGGCAGCGCTTCGCCAGCCATGCTCCTCGCTTAAGTATATAACCTCGATTTTACTGTTTTAAACTAACCTACACGCAGCGCCTAGTCGGCCAAATTACACTCCACAGTCAATAACCTCGACTCTACTGCCTGAAGCCTACATAACCCAACCTAACCTAACGTACAAACAGCGCTTCGCCAGCCATGTTCCTCGCCAGAGTACTTAACCTCGACTCAACTACCTCAAGCCTACCTAACCTAACCTCACCAAACCTACACGCTTCGCCTCGCCAACCCTGTCCCCCAAACCTCTCTTTTTAACACTTTCCTTTCTCCACTTCCTCCACACTTTCTTCCCCTCTTCCCGCCGCCACGCGAGCCCCGGCACGGCACCCCAGCACGCCGCCCCATCCCTCACCCTGCTCTCGTGCGCTGTGTAAGCAACTAATTTTGTAAACTTGAAAAGGAAAATAAGGTGGTTCTCCTCTTTGTTTTGAGAATGTTGGCGTTACGTTGACAGCTGCTGTGTATGGATGGGCCGCGCCTGGCAGGGTTATGGGATGGTTGTGAACGCTGCTTACAAGGGTTTGAACTTTGCGAATATATGCTACGTGATCATGTTTTTTTTTAGCGCTATTACCATCCTCACACTATCATTATCATCATTATCACCCCAGACGTTCTTTTTCCATGATAAACTAGCATCAAACTATCATCCTTCCCTTCCTCTTGTCTCTTAATCACTCTTTTTTATTACTATTCCTTTCCCTTCCCTCCTTCCTTCCTTTCTTCTGCTCTTCCCGTCTCCTCGCTTTTCTTGGTATCCTCTGCTTCCCTCCTGTATCTCCTTCACTCTTGTCTCTTTCATTCTTCTTCTTTACTCTCCTCTTTCCTCCCTCTTCCTTCTTTCTTCTATTCTTCCCGTCTCCTCGCTTTTCTTGCTATCCTCTGCTTCCCTCCTGTATGTCCTTCACTCTTGTCTCTTTCATTCTTCTTCTTTACTCTCCTTTTTCCTCCCTCCTTCCTTCCTTTCTTCTGCTCTTCCCGTCTCCTCGCTTCTCTTGCTACACTCTACTTCTTTTGTATCTCCTTCACTCTTGCCTCTCCTTTACTCTTCCTCCTTACTCTCTCCTTCCTTCTCTCCTCCTGCTTCTCCGTCTCCTCGCGGCTCCTCCTGCCACTCTCCTCTTCCCTTGATTTAATTTGGCAGCGACCAGAAATTGTAGCCTAGGTACTGAGGGAGTCTGGCCAAGAGAGAGAAAGAGAGAGAGAGAGAGAGATGGTAGGCGGTGGCTGAGTGGTTAGCGTGCGGGCCCTGCATTCACCGCGTGCTGGACGACTCAGGCTCGAATCCCCACTCTACCACCTGGGATTTTTCAGTCACCGCCGAGTGGCCTAAGATTTCCCACATGCTGTCCTGAAGACCACCCATCAACCCGAACTATAGAAGAAACCGTCCTAGTGAATCAAGAATGAGTTCCGAAGTCTAGAATAAATGGCGCCACTATAAAAATTGCCTGCTCCATGACGGGTTTGGGATGACCACCAGGCCCCTGAAGAAAGCCTACCGGCGCTGTAGGCGAACACGTATAAAATAAAAATAAAAGTTTGGGTCGAAGAATAAGGGACATAGCCTGATTAATGCTCTCTCTCTCTCTCTCTCTCTCTCTCTCTCTCTCTCTCTCTCTCTCTCTCTCTCTCTCTCTCTCTCTCTCTCTCTCTCTCTCTCTCTCTCTCTCTCTCTCTCTCTCTCTCTCTCTCTCTCTCTCTCTCTCTATGTATCTCCCCTGAGCTTTGTTTGTAGACAATGAAAGTTTAGAGGTTAGCTAAAGGCTTGCATAGTTTATTTTTCACTCTCCTAACCTGATGTTGAATTTTTAATAGGGATACTTTAATAACTAAGTCCTCGGCGATACGGATTATACAAAGCTTCCCCGTGATCGTGTGGAGAATAGGGAGAAAAACACTTGCAATGAATAAAGTAATACACAGGATAGAGTTCCCGCCGCCGAAACATGGGACTACTAATTATATATTTCGTCCAGACTTAAGAATTATCCGGCAACACATCCGGTCACCATTAATCATTCGTAAGCGGGAGATGTTAATTCAGGTAACGCTATTAATATGAGGATCCGACGCGCCGGAATTCACTTACCGGCCTCGCGATGAAGTATATGCTCATTGAATTTACTGAAAAAGAGGTGTTGAAACCTTTATTGTATCCCCCTCCCTCCCTCCCTCCCTCCCTCCATACCTTTACCTCCCTTCCTCCCCCTGTACCCTCACCTCTCTCTCTCTCTCTCTCTCTCTCTCTCTCTCTCTCTCTCTCTCTCTCTCTCTCTCTCTCTCTCTCTCTCTCTCTCTCTCTCTCTCTCTCTCTCTCTCTCTCTCTGTACCTACCTCCCTTTCTCCCTATGTACCTTTGTCTCCCTCTCTCCCTCTGCACCTTTGCCTCCCTCTTTCCCTCCGTACCTTTACCTCCCTTTCTCCCTCAGTGCTTTTCCCTCCCTTTCTACCTCTGTTTCTTTACCTCTTTCCCTCCCTATGTACCTACCTCCCTTCCTCCCTCTGTACCTTTACCTCCCTTCCTCCCTATGTACCTTTACCTCCCTTCCTCCCTATGTACCTTTACCTCTTTCCCTCCCTATGTACCTTTACCTCCCTTCCTCCCTATGTACCTTTAACTCCCTTCCTCCCTATGTACCTTTAACTCCCTTCCTCCCTATGTACCTTTAACTCCCTTCCTCCCTATGTACCTTTAACTCCCTTCCTCCCTATATACCTTCACCTCTGTCTCTCTCCTTCTGCACTGGTAAAGCCAAATTGCGTTATCAGTGTACCATAATAAAATTGGAGGAGAGGAGAATATTTCGTAAACACATAGGAGTTTTTTTTTTCATTCCTCCATCTAGTGTTTCGTCTCAGGCTTTTAAGTTCATGCCAAGTCACTGCTTGTTCTAAAGCAGTGACTTGGCATGAACTTAAAAGCCTGAGACGAAACACTAGATGGAGGAATGAAAAAAAAAAAAACTCCTATGTGTTTACGAAATATTCTCAGCCGTATCATTGGAAGCAGTTGCCAGGACCTGAGGAGTGATTTTTACAAGTTTTGTTAATGCAGTGACTTGGTGGTAGGAACCTTAGGGAAACACAACACGAGATCAGAATAGTTAGGGAGTTAAATTGGGGTAGACTTATGTTGTAAAATGAGCACAGAGAATCCTTTCCTTGCTTACATGATTAGTGATTGAGGGTAATAGTGTAAGGAATATAAAAAAAAGTGATTCAAAATGTAAACTGAGGGGAGGGAAAGGCATGTAGATAATTCCAGAGGAATTGTATTGTATTGTATAACATCTTCATTGTAGGAAAGTAAATTTGGCTTATGTCCAGTGTGAGTTTAGAAAAGACGAAGTAGGGAAGTGAGACTCGATAAACAAAAGGAAAGAAAAGATGAAAAGAAAGACTTGATAATGTGATTGAGAGAGAGAGAGAGAGAGAGAGAGAGAGAGAGAGAGAGAGTAATAAAGGAGAGTGGAGGAGGAGGAAGAGTGAGAGGAAGGAGAGGTGTCTTGGAAGGAATGAGTAGAGACATCTTTATAAATCTTTCTCTCACTTTTTCTCCCTCAAAACCCTCCTTCTCTTATCCTCCACTCCCTTCTCTCCCTCCCCTCTCTTTCTTCCCTTTCTTTCCTAATGTCCCCTACTTCCCTCTTCTTCGTCCATTTATCCAAACTTCACTTCTACTCCTCTGCCGATTTATTCTTCTTCCTTTTTTTCCCCATCTTCCTACATTCTTCCCCTCTGTCCTTCCTTCCTTCCTTCATTTATTCTTTCATTCGTCTTACCTTTTCTACTTTGGTTCATTCCTTAATTCCTCTTGCATTTCCTTCCCTACTTTATTTCATGTTTTTTTTTGTTTCTTTAAATCCCTCTTACCTTTTTTTTATTTTCTGTTCCTGTTTTTCATCCTCTCTGTTGATTCCTTCTTTACTTAATCTCATTCCTCCTTGATTACATTTTCTTTTCATCCTTTCTTCCTTATTTTTGTCTTCTTGTTTCTTCATCTTCTTGGATTTCTTTCTTATTTATCTCATTCCTTCCTTTCTTCATTTAATTTTCTGTTTTTCATTCTTCCTTTTTATCTTTCCTTCCTGTTATCCATCTCCTGCTTCCTTCCGGTATGCTTCTCTGTACCCCTCCTCTTCCGCCTCCCTCCTCTAGCCAACTGTTTCCCACCTCTCTCGCAGTCCAAGTGGGTTAACAAGACAGCTACTCCGGGATATTAGTGTGGGCAAAGGAGGGGATGACTGGCGCGGTAACTGGCCTGCCCCTCACATCTGACCCGCCTCACAGCAGCCAGCCAGCGAGTTAGCCACATCATGCAGCCTCCTCGGACCATGTTACCTGTTCACTTGTCCTGTCTTATAATCACGCGTTCTGGGTCCACCTGAGACGCCCTTGTTCCTGACTCCTCCAAGCTTGTTGCAGGGTTAGATATATAGTTAGGTGATGTTGTAGTTGTTTAATTGTTTTTGCTGGTTGATTAGGTAGGTAAGAAGTTAGGTAGTTACTTTAATGATCGGGTAGAAAGTAACTGTTTAATTGGTTTTGTCGGTTATTGGTTGGGTAGTGTGATAGTTTAATTGTCAGAGAGAAATTACATAACATTTGGCAATCGAGTGTTGATAATTAGGTTCAACACGAAAACAAGATAATAATAAAGACAATTCAATAACCAAAGGAAATACGGACATTTAAAATCACCCCCCCCCCCCCCCCCACACACACACACAAAAAAAAAAGTCTATTGATTTGTTCCGACGCAGCATCTAGTTAAGGAAATGAAAGGACAAAAAAAAAGGAAGAGAAAACCAGAACTAACCTCCATTTCACAGGTAATCAGCGTAATAAGGAGGACCTATTACCTGAGAGAGAGAGAGAGAGAGAGAGAGCAAAAAACGTATCGGGAATGAATGGGAAAAGGGGAGAGAGCTAAAAGGAAAGAGTAGTGAGGGGAATAGCGAGTTAGTTAGACATGCAGACAGGATGACGGGCAGATGGAGCGAGTATGGGCAGCAATGGAGCGTATGGAAATAAAGCAGAAGGGATGACAGACAGATGGGAATGGACAGAGCAGGACAGGACATAAACAGGACAAGGCATAAACAGGACAGGGCAGAACAGGACAGGGCAGAAACAAGACTGGGCATAAACAGTACAGGGCAGAACAGGACAAGGCATAAACAGTACAGGGCAGAACAGGACAGGGCATAAGCAGGACTGGGCATAAACAGGGCAGGGCATAAACAGGGCAGGACAGAACAGGACAGGGCAGAACAGGACAGGGCATAAGCAGGACTGGGCATAAACAGGGCAGGGCATAAACAGTACAGGGCAGAACAGGACAGGGCAGAACAGGACAGGGCATAAGCAGGACTGGGCATAAACAGGGCAGGGCATAAACAGGGCAGGGCAGAACAGGACAGGGCAGAACAGGACAGGGCAGAACAGGACAGGGCAGAACAGGACAGGGCATAAACAGGACTGGGCAGAACAGGAAGGGGCAAAATAGAGAAGGGTTCCTTAATGTTTGTTTGTTTGTTTTCCTTTAGAGTTTATTTTTATTGTTATTGTTTTCTTTTGTTTATTTGATTATTTGCTAGTGTATGTATGTTTTTTATCCTCGTTGTGGCTATCATTTTTTTTAGGATTACTATTATTATTATTATTATTATTATTATTATTATTATTATTATTATTATTATTATTATTATTATTATTATTGCTTTTATTATTTCATCATCATCATCATCATCATTATTACCGGATGCACCGTTGTCGTAATCATCATGATCCCCATCAGTAATGTAATTCTGCGCGTAATATCCTGTTCTCGTTAGCGGGACTGTGAACGTATTTTACATTACGAGTAAAAAATAGTTAATACAGATTGGATTCGTATGAAGGGAATTATCGCGGTAAAGAAGAAGCTGCGGGTGGGTTATTTTTACTTACGATGGAGAACCGACGACCGCTCGTGAACCGATAATATTATGGCGTTGACAGTCCGCAGGTACATCGTTAACCTAATAAATCATGTTGTAAGTTTTTAGTGCACACACACACACACACACACACACACACACACACACACACACACACACACACATCACGAGAATGGATTGGATAAAGTCTGGTAGAGGGACGCGATTTTCTGCTCTTTCAATCTTACTTGCCCTTTCATTCTTACCTGCCCTTTCATCCCTGCCTTCCCTTTCATTCCACCTGTCGTCTCCCTTTCATCCTTCGCCTCCCATTGCCACCATACTATTTCTTGCGTGATAAATATTAAAAATTCCTTGCATTACCCTGATGTTTGTTACTGTCCAGTCACGCGATGGCGAAGAACGAGACGGTAGGAGAAGCTTTGTGAACAAGAAATGTATTGGTGTTGGTGTGGGTGTGATGGTGAATAGAGAAAGGTGGTGGTGATGAGAAATCGTTTTGAGGGATAGACTTTGTTGAAGATGGTGTTTAGTTTGAAGGAAGAGGAAGAGGGCGATAAAAGGTGAGGAAAGGAGAGGTGACAGAGAAAAGAGAAACAGGAGACAGTAGACAACATGAAAAAAATAGACAAGAGAGCTAAGTTGAAGAAAGGAATAATGAGAGACAGACAGACAGACACAAACAGACAGACACAGACAGACAGATAGAGACAGAGGGCGAGAGAGAACACGAGAGTCCCTGCTGGTATTGGTAGCTCCCCCTCGCCCCTGAGTTCTAATATATTTATCTTGTTTTTCCCTCCAATTTGCGGTGATGCAAGTTGTGTTACGCGTGAAGGGTTCTCTCGCCCCTTTGCCTTCACCTGGCGGGCTGTCTCAGGGGTGAGGTGCGCCCCTTAAGGCGACAGGTGTGACCAAGACTTTACGATGATCGGGAACGACATCTTTGTGTTTTTCGTCTCCAGTAAATATCACTAATGCGTCTTGGCACTTGTGTTTTAGTTTTTTTATTATGTAAGAGAGGGGGATGATGAATTAGAAGGGAATTAAGCTCGTTATTGATCATTATCGTCATTCTCATCATTATCAGCCGTCAATAATTCTTTACTTTTCTTACCTTACCTTGCCTTTTGATCTTACCTTACCTTTTCTGATTCACTGGAGGACAAATGTTTTATTTACGTGCTTTACATTTACCAGAGCAGGGATGAGTGCACCAACATCCGACAGAAAGAGGTGAATGAAGTTGGGAAGGCCTTTGTTCCGAGTGTATTATTAATGACTGATGGTGATGATGATGATAACAGCTCAGTGAAAGATACCAAAGCCGAGTGGTCAGCGTGTGGGCGTGGTGAGCCTGAGGACCTGGGATCGAGTCCCACCAAAACACGCAGATTTTTCAAGCCATCGCCGAGTGGCGGATGATTACCCACATGCTCCTCAGGTCTTCAATCAACCCTTCAGCGACTTCGTTCAAGTGGAGCACCAGGGGGCATCATGGGCCAAGCAAGAGTCATACATCACGGCAGTCACTATAAATAAAATTCGCCTGAGCCACTAAGAGGCTGGGACCGTCCAGGAGAGCCTACCGGCGCAACAGGGAACCCCTAAGAAAAAAAAAAAAACATTAGCCATCACTATTCCACTGCAGGACAAATACTTTCTAACATCCTTCAGATTTACTAGAGCAAAATAAGCTGAAGGATATTATGAAAGGCCTTTGCTTAGTTCTATTACTACAGTTATGGAAGCAACTCGAGGGCAATAAACAAAGAAAACAAAAAAAAGGCCGACACACGCTGCTCCATAATAAACAAATAGGAGTAGCCAGAAGAGAGATCAGTTTCGGATGGGGAGGTGTCCTAATAATGGAGAGGTGGCTTATTAATGGCTGAAGATAATTATATGGATGATGGCAGTGGGAAGAGATGCCAAGGAGGAAAGAAATGCCCGAGCCAGGAAGAAATGTGAAAACCAGGAAGAGATATGAAAGTCAGGGAAGATATACCAGTTTGGAAGAGATGCCAGAGCCTGGAAGAGATGCCAAAGCCGGGAAGAGATACCTAAGCCGGGAAGAAATGCCAAAGCCGGGAAGAAATGCCAAAGCCGTGAAGAGATGCTAAAGCCGGGAAGAAATGCCAAAGCCGGGAAGAAATGCCAAAGCCGGGAAGAGATGCCAAAGCCGGGAAGAAATGCCAAAGCCGGGAAGAAATGCCAAAGCCGGGAAGAAATGCCAAAGCCGGGAAGAGATGCCAAAGCCGGGAAGAAATGCCAAAGCCGGGAAGAGATGCCAAAGCCGGGAAGAAATGCCAAAGCCGGGAAGAAATGCCAAAGCCGGGAAGAAATGCCAAAGCCGGGAAGTGATGCCAAAGCCGGGAAGATGGTGCAAGCTTGTCACCATCGCTTCTTTAGCCCACGCGTTGCATTATGAGTGAAAGCCGCGCGCTAAGCAAAACTGCGTAATTAGATCTTACCTTTGTGTTGCCAATGCGGAGGGCAGCTGCTCCTCCTGATATCTCCACCTGGACTGAGAAGCTGCCGAGGCGAGGAAAACGAACTACTGGGCAAGAACGGCCATGATCCCTAAGCCCCAGAGATCAACCCTTGTCTCTTGTGTCTCGTTCTCTCTCCGTCAGTCTCTTGTTTGTCTGTGTGTGCTCATATTGGACACTTGCCTGAGGTCTGTGATGGGTGATCGGCCAGAGAGAAAGGACTCCATAGTAGGCCATAGTGTATTAGATGTTTTGTATCGCCTATTGTTGCTTAATGCTAATATTTGCTCCTGTTTATTTATGCTTATAATGACAAGCTTTCCTTTACTTATCTTACCTTACTCTACCCTACCTTACCTTACCTTACCCTTACCATACCTTACCTTACCGTACCTTATTGTATTGTACTTTATACTTTTCTCAACGTTACATCACCTTACCTTAGCTTACCTTACCACACCTTATCATACCATACCTTATTTTTTCTTACCTAACCTTACCTGACCTGACCTGACTTGACCAAACCCAACCTCACCTTACCTGATAATGCTACACACTCACAGTAGCACAAGAGGCAAACATCACTGCCTGGTTTTATCAATTACCCCACGTCACACACGCGTCCCTCACGCTAACATGAACATTCCCTACCACACACATTATGAACACAGCCGCGTCCTCCTATTTAAAGCACACAGTACATCCCTCGTCGCTGTCGCCGCCCCTACCTGCCCTGCTTCCCTTCCCTTCCCTGTCACCCGCATGCTGAAAAAAATAAATAATGAGAAAGAACTCATTATACTTTTCACTGCCGTTGCTGCCAGTACGTACAACGGCGTTTCGAGGCACCAGAACAACAGTGCCGGAATAGGATCAAAAGGTAGCACTGACAGGTCATTAAACGGGTGCCGAGGGGGGAGTCGGTAAGGGGGCCGAGGGGGGAGGAGGTGAGTGCCAATAGAACAGAGAGCAAGGCAGGGCGGGGCGGCGTGACACACTTCTCGGTGCCAACACACATAAACAGGCACCCGACACTGATTTTTTTTTTTTTTTTTTTTTTGGGGGGGGGGCTTTTTTACTGCGTGTGTCTGTCTCTGTCGAGTGTTAGTGCCGCGTGTTCTCATTTATCTTCTTAGTGGGGTTGTTGTAGTGGTTGTTGTTGTCCTGTGTTTGTTGGTGTGTACGTGTGTGTGTGTGTGTGTGTGTGTGTGTGTGTATTTCTCAGCGCTGTGTCTGTCTGTGTTTATATATATGTTTGTATTACCTTATTCCATCCATTTATCTGTGTTTGTATGTATCTATCTCTTTTCACTTTCCTACCTAAAACAAATGATCCGTGTACAGTTTCATTCTTTCCCGGTGTCTGTCTATCTATCAAGGATTTATCTCTTTGTATCCGTTTATCTTTGTATCTATATCGATGTCTATCTATACATGTCCTCCTAACTATTTATCATTGTACACTTCCCTTCCTGCCTTTCTACCTGTTTGACGATGGTCAGTGTGACAGAGATGAGTACCGAGGCCACGCGCAGCTATAGCTTATTCCTTCAACTTTACCTTTACTTGTCTACCTGTCTATCTACCTGTTCGCGCACCCTTCCCCTCACCGTCCAAACAGACACGGCTTTTTTAATTAATTAACCTACCACGGGGGCACCATTTTGTACTGGTTGGAGTGATATTGTAGTGTGTGCGCGTGTGTGTGTGTGTGTGTGTGTGTGTGTGTGTGTGTGTATACCCATCTGTCATAGCAAGCCACCACGGTGTCGTGACTTCATAAATGTTTTATTCTATACTTCTAAAACGCGTTATAAATTATTCATGGTGTGAAGTGTTTATCCCCGTTCGTCGACATTGTTATTTACGTCATGCTTACCTCTGTTTTTACTACTCCCTCCCTTCCTTTTCCTTCTTTTTAACAAGCGTACATTGACTGTTTCTCATGGTCTGTCTTACCCTGCTTTTACTACTCCCTCCCTTCCTTTTCCTTCTTTTACGGCTGGCTGTTTCTTGTCTCTCTGTCTGTTTTACTTTTCCTCCCTTCTCTCTTTCCTTTCCTTCTTTTAACAAAGCATTGACTGTTTTTCTTCTGTGTCTTGTCTTTTTTGTTTTCTCCCTCCCTTCCTTTTCCTTCTTTTTAACAAGCGTAAATTGACTGAGTGTCATGATCTGTCTTACCCTGTTTTTATTACGCCCCTTCTCCTTTTCCTTCAATTTATTTGCATACTCCACCTGGTTCTTGTTTTCGTCTGTCTTTTACGCATTTTTCATTCACCACGATTATCTCCTAATCCTTCTTTTACATGCATACATCTCCGGCTTGTTGATATCCCTGTCTGTCGCCGTGTTCTTGATCTCGTGCATGGAGTGTTTACGTCTGCCATGTCCTGCCAGCCGACGAGCTTTCATCCTCGGCCTCTTTTTGTGTCAAGTCAGTCAGCTAATTAGCCATCAGTCCGTCTATCTATCAATCTATCTGTCTATCCAGTTTGTCATTCTTCTGTCCAACTATCACCTTTATCCCTCCATCCTCATCTCCTTTATCCCTTTATCTCTTCACCCAACTAGCCATTATCTATTCAACTATCCCTTTATCCCTTCATTCAACAAGCCATTATCTATTCAACTATCCCTTTATCCCTTCATCCAACTTGCCGTTATATATTCTACTATCCCTTTATCTCTTTATTCATCCCATCATCTTGCTTACCATTTATCTATCCAAGCATTACTTTCTCCTCTCATTCATCCATTCTGCCAGCCAGTCATCCACCCAACCATCTGACCGACCACAAGGCTTCCACCCAGCCAGCCGGCCATTCATCCATCTATCCAGCCATTTACTCTTCCACCTAACCATATGTCTGATCACAAGGCATCCACCCAGCCACTCAGCCATTCATTCGTCCATCCACAAGGCATTCACCAATCCACGCAGCCACTCTCGCAGCCACCCAACCAGCCACCCACCCAGCCTCTCACCCAGCCACCCAACCAGCCACCCACCACGCCACTCACCCAGCCAGCCACTCAGCCGTCCATCCATTCGTCCGTCTCTCCAAGGGCAAACCTAATGCGCTTTCCTCACATTTCGCCGTCACGCGGTCTGATGCTCGTCTGTTTTCGTTTTTCTCGGCGAGGAGTGAAACTTTTCTGTCTGTCTATTTGTGAGCGTCTTTGTGTGCTTCTTCTTTGGGAGGTTTTGAAAGAGAGAGAGAGGGAGGGGAGGGAGAGTGAGAGAGGGAAGGGGGAGAGGGAGGGAGGGAGGGGGAAAGTGAGAGAGGGAAGGAAGAGAGGAAAGTAGGGAGGGGGAAGTGAGAGAGAGAGAGAGAGAGAGAGAGAGAGAGAGAGAGAGAGAGAGAGAGGATAAATGGAAATTCTAAACCATTCACAGAAACAGACAAAGATAGATAGGCAGACAGACAGACAGCTCATACCCTCTGTATATTTTCATTCACTTTCTTCCTCTGTCTGTCTATCTCTGAAGCCGCACCAGATAGACGGACAGACATCCCTTTCTTTTATTATATTTTTCATTCATTTCCCTTCCTTTCTGTATATCTGTTTATCCATATCTATTTCTATCGCTCCTGCCTTAACAGATAGACTAACAAACAGTCCCTTCAGTCTTTATATTATCATTCATTTCTCTTCTTTTTTGCATCAATTTATCTATCTATCTGTCTTTTTCTCTCCGCAGCAGCCTTTGTCTTTCTATCTATCCATCTATTTTTTTACCCACTATCTCTATCCTACTTTTTTACTTATTCCTTCATTTCTCTTCTATCTCTTTTATCAATTTATCTACCTATCTTTCGCCGTAGCCTTCATCTTTTTCTATTTATTCATATATTTTTTTATCTACTATATCTATCTCTATCCTCCGTTTTTATATATTCAATCATTTCTCCTCCATCTTTTTCACAATCAATTCATATATCAATCTTTCACCGTAGCCTCCATATTTTTTATCTACAATATCTATCTCTCTCCTCCGTCGTTACATATTCAATCATTTCTCTTCTATCTTTCTTCAATCTCTTCATATATTAATCTCCGTAGCCTCCGTCGTACTCTCTACCTTACTGTTTTTTTACGGTATCTCTATTCCCTCAGCCTCCGCTCCCACTCTCTCTCTCTCCGCCGCCACCCCCGTCAGCCTCCCAACTCGCCGCCCATTTTCACTCGGTGATTTGCATACGCGCGTTTCCTGCATATTCATAGCGGGGTATTGGCATAATGAGGTCAAATTTGATCGCCGCAAATTGTTTATTCTCGCTGTTAGCACACAACCCTTGCTCGGCGGCGGGGGCGGAGAGGGCCTGGCTGGCGTGAGTTACCCTTGTGTTACGCCGCATTAACTTAGCAGCGCCGCGCCCAGAAAATGCACCTGTTGTTGTTTTTACCTGTTCGTGTGTTGGGGGGGATGAGGGGATGGGAGGGGGAAGAGATATTGGGTGAGAGGGTTGGGAGGAGAGGAGGAGGCAATGGTGGATATTTTTTCGTTCTCTCTTTCTTTTCAGTGTATAGTTTCTTTTCATGCCTTTCTTTGTGCGTGACTGTTCAGTGAGTAAGAAAAGACGTGTTGTTGTTTTTGTTATTATCATTATCATTACTATTGTAGTAGCAGTAGTAGCAGTAGTAGTAGTAGTAGCATCATTATCATTATTAAAAGAGCTAAAAATGTAACACGAGAGAGAGAGAGAGAGAGTATACCTGGTCAGGAGAGGAACGACCCGCTCACCTAATGTTACCTGGTGTGTAATCTATCTGGCCACTTTCACGGCACGGCGGGCAGGTAGGCAGGCAGGCAGGCAGGTAGGTCCACGGCCGCACAATCTTTATCCCACGCTCCACCTGGCGAAGAGGACCATTAAGACGTCTGCGGGGGAAGACTGAAAGGGATGGGGGGGGGGGGGGCGCTAAAAGTTGATCGGCGGAAAATAGGAAAGAGGCTGAGAAAAAAAGTGATGATGTTGTGAAAGGTGATTTTGGGGAGTTTTTTTCTGTGTGATGTTAATTAGGGACTTTCGGGGCTAGATCTCTGCGTTAAGTACCCCGCAGCCTCCAGGGTTAATGCTACGGAGATGAGCACCGAGGCTACGTTCAGCTAGAGTGTGCGCCCTAAAAAAAGTTGTATCCAGCTCTATAGTAAAACCAGATTTGGCGAGTCCGTTTTGGCGTTGTCTCCCGGGGGTCCTTTCCTCCCCTTGCTCCGCCACACAGTTCCAACACTTTTTTTCCTCTTATATGTTACTTATAGCTGACATATGAGAGGATGAGATAGGTGTTGGGACTGTGTGGCAGAGCAGAGGGGAGGAAAAAACCATACTCGCCAGTTTGGTTTCACTTAATGCAGAGGAGAGATTCGTTTAGTGCTGCCCTTTTTTTTTTTTACAGCCAAGGAAACAGTTCAAGGGCGTAAAGAAAAATATTCAAAAAAAGCCCGCTACTTACTGCTCCTGAATAGAGGTCAAAGGAGTGGCCAAAAGGTCGATTTCGGGAGGAGAGGTGTCCTGATAGTGAAACTCCTCGATAGTGAAACAGCTTTGAAACTTTCCTATTCGTCTTATTTTTGTCTTCACTTGGATGTTTACGAGCTTGTTTGTTTACAGGCCAACCTTATAAGTCATCAGTAACACTCATGATACAAATATACAGGAAAATAACTAGGCCTGAGACATACGTTGAGGTGGATTTACACAATAGAATAAAACAAACAAGTGTAGTCATGATTACTCTCTATTACTCGTGAATGTGAAATATTTAAAATAAAGTATACAGTGCAACAAAAGCGTGAGGTGTTTTTATTCTTGAAAGTAATAGTTGAGAGGAGCAGGCCAGTCGGGAGCCATGACTGTACGCACGAGAAAAAGAACACCGTATTTGTAAGGAAGGCGTCTAAAAAGCAGGGAATAATTATCAGGCGTTGAGGCACTGTTATTCCTCCCCCGCTTCTCGCTAAGGAAAATTATTTGCATACAACTTTTTAACTTTACCTCCACGCTTTTCCTTTTCACCTCTCTCCCTCCCTCCCTCCCTTCCTCCCTCCCTCTTTACCTGTTTCCTCTCCCGGTTTCTCTTCATCCATCTTCCCCTGACTTAATTTTTCTTTTCCTTTTTTCTCTTCGTTCCCTCCCTCCTGCCTTGCCTCCTTTTATCCCTCCCTTCTGCCGCCCTCTTCCTCTCCCTTCTTTCCCTCTAACCTCCCCCCTTTCACTCATTTCCCTCCCTTCTTTTCATTTGTTCCCTCCTACCGCCTCTCCTCGCATCCCTCTCTCCTTTCGTACTCTTTCTTCTTTCCCTCTACCCTTTCCCTCCTTCCCTCTCTACGTAAAACTTCTCTCTTTCTCTTCCTCCCTCCCTCTTTTCTCTCCCTTCTTCTCTCTCCCCCCTCTCTCCCTCCGCTGTGCTTGCTCCGCCTCTCGAGTGAAAAATATGCTGATGCTGGTTTGCATCACAAATATTTTCACCAACTATGAAGTTTCGCCGAGGTGGTGCTTGGTGTTGCTGGCGGATCCTTGGGTGGGTGGAGCCGACCAGTGATTTGAGGCCTTGTTGTCTGCCGGCGTTTATTTAGTTTTCCCTTTTTATTTTGTGTTGCGAATTTGTATTATTGTCTGTTGTTTTGGTGCACAGTTGGAAAGGAAGGTTGGTTGGTATAGCTGTGTAAAGATGAATGGCGAGTTATCTTTCTTTGTTGTTGTTTTTCTTCATGTCTGTATTTCCTTCTCTCTTTCTCGTATTATATGTTTGGGTGAATAAATGGGAAGGAAGGTTAAGAGGAAAGGGAGTTTTTTTCACTATCTATCTTTCTGTCTTCAACTCAATCTCCTTTCTCTCTTTACTCCCTTCCTCCAACTGCCCTTCTCTTCCTTGCATCTATCCACGTGCCTGTCTCTCTGTATCTACCTTTATCTATCTGTCTATCCACCTTTTTGTGTCTGAAACATGATAATCTGTCAGACTATACCTCTCCCTCCCCCCCACCCTTCTCTCCCCGCCATTGCCATCCTTAACATCCCATCACAACACTCCCATCCCCTTCCGCCGTCCTTCCCTTCCTTCCTCTTCCTCCCCTTCTTCCCCCAACCTGCAGCTCCTTCACTGATAGCCCCTACTCACCCCTAACACCCCATCATATCCCAACCCCTCTCCAGTTTCCTCCTCTTCCTCCCTCCCCATCTCCTTCCTCCCCCTTCACCGTCAGCTTCAGTTCGCCGGTACCAAAGAAACAGCCGGCCACACTTTTCCCTCTCCCTCACTTAATTACCTTTTTACCTGTGAGCGTTTACCTGGGCGGGGGTGGAGGAGTGGCGTAATGACAGGTAATGGGGAGCACCTGGGACTGCCTCTCACCTGGCTATTGAGACGAGGCGGAGCTTTTGACTTGATTTTTACTTTTACTTTTTTTCTACTATTTTTACCTCTTTTTTTTCTCTCTTTTCAGACTCGCCGACCGACCGCAGCCATGTGGAAGAGGATGAAACGGTAAGGGAATGCTTGATTAGTTTGTATTGTTTCTTTATTATTATTGTCAGCATTTTGTGTCTCTCTCAGATGGGTTCCCAGAGTGCTTCGTTTCGCTACGTTTATAAGTACTGAAGGTTGTGGATGCCAAGGCCTGTATTCTCTCACATCAACTCATTCCCAAGACAGAAGAGAAGTTTAGTCTCGTTCGCATGAGTGTCTTTTCGCGTTAATGGTACAGAATCTGTCACACTACCACCAGGGGCATGAAAGTACCCATGGAAATCCCGCAAATCCCAGGAAAGCCTTGTCAAATGAGTGCGTATGTAAGCCCAGAAATGATTAACATGGGCCAAAGAATGGAGGAATGTAGCAAGACAAAACGTGGCTAGAGTCTGGATAATTTAAACCAGATGGTAACAGCACAAAATTCTAATATATAAAGTTTCAGCTGATGATAAACAATGAATACAAAAGCTCAGTTAGAGTTCTCGATATTAGAACTGTCTGCAGAAATTGAAGTCGAGGAAGCTGAGTTAGAAACAAATTTGAAGACTTGATCATTATTATAAGACGAAAACACCATGAAAGAAGTAAACAGACAAGGAGAAGAAATATATATTGCTTAACTTCTACGTTTTATTAAATGCAACAAGTAATTTCAGTAATGATTGTACCCTCTAGATGTCCCTGGCATTCTTTGGGATGCTTCTTAGGAAAGACGTGAGCAAGGCCACCAAAATATATTTATGTAAAAGAGAGAGAGAGAGAGAGAGAGAGAGAGAGAGTTTTTGTATGTGTGTTTTTTTGTCACTAAACAACTGAACTGAACCTGTATGTGTCTCTCCACTAAGATGCTTGGGACGCTAAGGAAAGGGTTCGGATCCTACATATCCTCGTGGGGGGTGGGGAGTGGGGGGGCTAATACACGAGGGATGGAAGGATAGGAAAGAAGGGATAGAGACGGAGCTGGCAGGATGAAGCAGGATAGAAGGGGATGATGGGAGGCGGACGAGCAACCCTTAAAAATATATACTGACCAGATAGTCCGCCATTGTGTTGGTGTGTGTGTGTGTGTGTATGTGTGTGTGTGTGTGCCAGAGAGAGAGAGAGAGAGAGAGGGGAGGGGGGGTTGAGTTAATAAATTCCAGGTTTAGTTATTATATAGGGAGCGCTAACACACATTCCTCGCTTCATAATTCTCTAAAAAATGGATGCACTACATAAGCCTGAAACCTTATTATTGTTCAACGAAGCTTATTGTGCAGCCATCTCTCCCTCATCCTTCCCCCTTCTACTTCCCTTCCTCAGTTTTATGTACGATCGTGTTGGGCTTCGTATTGTGTGTGATTATCTCTCCCTCCTCCTCCTTCTCCTTCTACCCCTCTTCTTCTCTTCCTTTGTTATATAAGCTCATGTTTTTTTTCCTCATTTTTATTTATCTCCTTCTTCCCCTTTCGACTGCTCTTCTCCTCCTCCTTGTTTGTTTTTTTTGTGTGTAATTATCTCTTCCTCCTTCTCTTCCTTCCCCTTTCTACTCCTCTTTATCCCTTCCTTTGTCATATAAGATCATGTTTTGTTTTCGTTTTTTTTATATATCTATCTCCTCCTTCCCCTTTCGACTGCTGTTCTCCTCCTCCTTAGCTTCTTTTTGTGTGTAATTATCTCTTCCTCCTCCTCTTCCTCTCCCTTTCTACTCCTCTTTTTCTCTTGGTTTGTTATATAAGCTCATGTTTTTTCTTCTTTTTTTAATATCTGTCTCCTCATTCCTCTTGCGACTGCTCTTCTCCTCCTCCTTGGCTTCTTTTTATGTGTAATTATCTCATCCTCTTCCTCTTCCTTCTTCTTCTACTCCTTTTTTTTATCTACCTTTGTTATAGATCATGTTTTTCCTTCTTTTTTTTTTATCTATCTCCTCCTCCTTCCCCTTTCGACTGCTCTTCTCCTCCTCCTTGGTTTCTTTTTGTGTGTAATTATCTCTTCCTCCTCCTCTTCCTTCCCCCTTCTACTCCTCTCCTTCTCTTCCTTTGCTATTTAAGAAGTTTTTCTCCTCTTCTATTTCTCACATATGGGATCACGTTTTCATTTTTTTTTTTATAGCTATCATCTTCCTCCTTCCCCCTTTATACTTTTAATCTCTTCGTCCGTTATATAAGATTGTGTTTTCTTCTTTTATAATGCTATTGTTGAGGTCGTAGCCATAAAGAACCTGACCTTATTGCGTACAGCGTTTGACAATAATGCTATCTTATCATATCTAATCCCATCTTATCTGCTCTCCTCCCCTTCCTACTCATCTTACTTATCTTCCTCCTACTGTTCCCTCCGTCGGAATGATTATATATTTCACCGCGTCTTATACGAGCGCAAAACCTCTACTGACCGAGTTTTGCATCATTAGCACTAACGATTTGTATTTAGAACAGTTCAGAGCTTCGTGGGGAAAGAAACTAATGCTTGTTCACGAGCAAGAAGAACGTTTATGCATATAAGTACCTTTCTTCATTTGTTATTTGCTTCAAGTGATGTGGCAGAAAAAATTGTATGGAAGTTTTTTCTCACTTAGTTTTCTTATTTATGCTGAGAGTAAAAAAATTGCTGTCACTTATACCCTTGCAGCTCCGTTTTACCTCTTTTCTCTTAATTTTCTCTTCCATGCTCCTCCTCCTCCTCCTCCTCCTCCTCCATTCCTACTCCTACTCCTACTCCTACTCCTACTCCTCCTCCTCCTCCTCCTCCTCTTCGAGCGTTCTATCTTTCCTTCATGTAAAATAGGATACAAGTAAGAGATAATGCATGCTTTTTTGTGGTTTGGCAGCGCTGAAAACTCCCGAGAACAGCTTGGAACTAAACGGAAGCGAGATGTAATCGGCTGCCAGTTAAGACCACGCGGTGATGAAGAAGCACGGGGGAAACTTTTCTTAAACAGGCTTGTGACGCGCGGGGTAAAGTGGCAGCGGCCTTCCCTAACGAAAGAAAATTGTGTAACTTAAAAAAAGGTAACTAAGTATCTCTAAGCTACAGGAGGAAGTTATTTAATTATTTAGCTGTTAATATTTTTTTTTTTTATCAAAGCATCACACGCTCAATGGTTAATGTGACGGAGATAAACACCGAGGCCACGCGTAGCTATGGCCTTATTCATAGAGGAAGAATATATTGTTGTCAAATTGGTGGCTCTTAAAAACCCACATTGTCTCTTCCGTTTCGTATTTTGCATGAATAAAAGAAAGATAAATTAAGGAGGAGAAGAAGGAGAAGAAGGAAGATGAGTAGCAAGAGGAAGAGGAAGAAGAGAAGGAGGAGGAGGAAGAAGAGGAGGACGTGTTAAACTTTCCCTTCTTGACTAGACTCGTTCACTACAACAAATAGTCATGACAATCCAACCATTCACTGTTCTTCCAATGATCGCGTGTCTTGCCTCACTTCTTTCCCTTCGCCTCGTTCTCCTCCTTCTCCCGGGCCGTTGAGATCGCGAGCCCCTGAACGCATCTCCACCGCAGCTTCATTAGTCCGGAGTCGCTCTTCTTCGGTAATAGTTTCGTGGCCTGGCTGATGACCTTCCTCTTTTTAGTCCAGTGTAAAGCCATTTCCTTCTTTTTCACCCTCCTGCTCCTCCGCCACATCCTCCTTTTTCTCTCCTTCCTCCTCCTTCTCTTCCTCCTCCTCCTCCTCCTCCAAATTGCCCTGCCTCAATGATGCCGTGGAGGAAATATTTTCAAAGCTGTCTCATTACGATCTTAAGTCTTGACATCATTATATGGCGACCCCGACACAGCCTCCGCGACCCTCCTCCTTCCCTGCCATTTTTCTCGCATCCCGCCGCATTTTGTCTCATTATTCCCCGATGCTCGCCGCCCCTGCCGCCCTCTCTCCTCCTTCTCACTCTTGCCCCTCACCCCTGCTCTCTCTTCCTCCTCCTTCCTCCTTCTTCTCGCACGTATTTCTCCTCCTCACCTTCTACTCCTTCCCGGCCCACTCACTCATTCTCTCTCTCCCTTTCTTTCTGCGTGTCTTTCGGTTCTTCCTCCTTCTCTCCCTCTCTCGTCTCCCTGGTTTTCTGATGTTACTTTCTCACCTACCTTTCCGCATGATTATTTTCTTGGTTTTGTTGATGTTTTTTCTCTTGTTTTCTTTTATTTTCCTCCTCCTCCTACACCTCCTACTCCTACTCCTCCTCCCACTACTACTACTAATACTAATACTACTGCTACTACTACTACTACTACTACTACTACTACTACTACTACTACTCAACGTCTATTTCTATCTCGTCTTTTTGTTTTGTTGCATTTTTCTTCTTGGGTCGCCTTCCGCCTCCTCCTCTTCCTCCTCCTTTCGTCATCTTGCTCTGTTTTCATTCTTTTTTATAGACACTTCTTTCTTCATTCGTCTCTCCCTTCATCCTCCATCTTCTCCCTCCCGTCCTCTCGTCCTCTTCTTTTCTTCGTGCAGTTCGTTCTTTATCCTCTTCTTCCTTCCTTCCTCTCTGCTCTATTCCTTTTCCTCCTCCGTTTCCTCCTCCTCCTCCGCCTCCGCCTCTTAACTCATAACCAATTTCCCTCTCATTTTTTTCTTCCATAATTTATCTCTTCTTACCTCATTTCCTCGCGTGTCCTCATCATCACATTATTTCTCTCTCTCTCTCTCTCTCTCTCTCTCTCTCTCTCTCTCTCTCTCTCTCTCTCTCTCTCTCTCTCTCTCTCTCTCTCTCTCTCTCTCTCTCTCTCTCTCTCTCTCTCTCTCTCCATTGGCACGTGGTTATGCTCCGGCCTTTGTCCCTTTTGTTTTACTCATTTTCCTCATTTTCAGTTTTCCCTCCTCTTTTCCTCATTTTCCTTCCACGCGCCTCAGTGTTTTCTTTTTCCTGAGTGCCTTTTTTCTTGGGTTTCAACATTGTTTTCCTTCTGCAACTCACTCTGATCCATTTTTTCTTTTTTTCTTTTTTTCTTATTGTTCCATCTCTTCTGTTTGTTTGTTGGTTGGCTTCTCAGTTTGCCTTTCTCCTGTTATTTTTTCTTTGTTTTTTCGTGGCTATTCTCGGCCATTGTTTTTTCTTTTCCCCTTTCGTTTTACTTATTTTCCTCCTTTTCTCTTTTTCACTCCTTTTTCCAACCTTTTTCCCTCCTTTTCCTTCCTAGCGCCTCAGTATTTTCTTTTTCCTGAGTGTCTTTCTTGGGTTTCTACATTGTTTTCCTTCTGCAACTCACTCCTGATCCAGTAGGTTTTGTTTTCTATTTTCATTGTTTTATTTTTGTTTTTTTCTTTCCTGTTTGTTGGTTGGCTTCTCGGTTTGTCTTTCTTCTGCTTTTTTCTCCTTGTTTTTTTTCGCAGCCCGAGTCTTCCATTACGCCAGTTTGTTTTTCTCTTCCTTCCTTCCTTTCATTCCTTCCTCTCTTCCATCCCTCTTCCCCCTCCTGTTTGTTTTTTCTGCCTTTCCTACTCTTTATCTCCTTCTCTCCCTTAGGCTATTTTTTTTTCCCTCCCTGCATCTTTTATACCAACGATTCCTCTCCCTCATCTTTTTCTCCTCTCCCTCTCTCTCCCTTTCTCGCACACACACACACTTCCTGGTTCTTGTCTCCCTTCCTTCCTCCATTACTCCTCTCCTTCACACCTTTTTTCCTCCCTTCTCCACCTTAGTTCCACTCCACATACCTTTCACTTTTACCTCTCCTCTAATGTCCTTCATCTTCCCTCCCTCTCCCTCTCTCTTTCCTTCTCTCCCTTCCCCTCTCTGTCACCATCACCTTCATCCCTCTCTCTCTCTCCCCTCTCTCTCCCCTTCACTGTTACCCTCGGCCATTTCTCTTCTCCTGTCCTCTATTCACTCGCCATTACCCTCTCTCCCCGCCATACATTCCCATTCTCTCCCTTCCTCCCTCCCTCTCCCTTCCTCTCCCTTAACTATTACTTGTCCTCCCTTCTGCCCTTCCCCACACGTCTTGTCCAAACTTTCCCAGACCACTGCATCTGTTTCCATCCTCCTCTCCTTTATTTTTATCCTTTTTGTCTTGTTCTTCTTTTCTCTCTCTGGCTCTCCGCTTCGTTATTCTAGTTCTTGTTCTCTTCGTCCTCGTCCTTTTCTTTTTTTGTATCATGTTTTGTCTGCATGCGTCTCGTTGGTCTCGTTTTTCATCCTTCTCCTCCTCTCCTCTTCTCTCCTCTCCTCTTCTTTCCTCTCTTTTCCTCTCCGCTTCGCCTCTCCTCGTGTCGTTCATATTGTGTTTTCTATCATCTTTCAAGGTGGTCGGGCTCTTAAAGTTGCGCTCGTAAGTTCGTTCGTTCGTTTTTTTTTTTTAGTTTTTTTTTTTTTCGCCGCTCGCAACTTTTCCCAAATACCTGCTGGAGTTCTTCTTGTTGAGTTCCGTCATTTTTCCTCCTTAAGTGTAAATATTTTAGCTTCTTCATCTTCCTTCCCCCCCACCCACCCACCCACCCCGACTTGCTCTCCCTCCCTCCCTCCCGCGCGCTTGCTCTCTCCTCTTCCTCCTCCTCCTCCTCCTCCTCCTCCTCCTCCTCCTCCTTTCTTAATTTGTCTTATTCTTGTTCCTTATAGCTTTGTCTCCCGATTCCTCCTCCTCCTCCTCCTCCTCCCCCTCTTCCTCACATTAACCCTCCTTATCATCATCATCATTATTATCCTCCCCTTCCTCTTCCTGCTTTTCCTTCTTCCATCTCTCAACTATCTATCTATCTTTATCTACATCTATCTACCTGTCTGTGTTCATCTCCATTTGTTCCATTTTTTGTGTTTATTTCACTCTATCTTTCTCTATCTGTGTGTGTTTGTCTGTTCTTCTCCAACTGCTCCATTTTTTGTGTTGATGCTAACTTGTCTTCCTGCCTGTCTGAGTGATGGTCTGCTGTCTGTCTTCCTGTCTGTCACTTTTCCATTTTTAACCTTGCTTTCCCTTCCTTTTTACGCGGCGGGGGGGAGGGGGCGACTTCCGTTCGTGAAGAAGAAAATAATAAAAAATAAAAAAATCACAATATAACAAAGGAAAGGAAAGGAGCACAACAATTGTACGTCTTTTTTTTTCATTTCCACGATTTCTATTTTTCAATTTCATAATAAAATGTACCTCTTTGCTTGAGAGAGAGAGAGAGAGAGAGAGAGAGAGAGAGAGAGAGAGAGAGAGAGAGAAGTCGTGCGTAGTTTTGAACTTCGAACATTTTTTTTCCAACAATACAACATCGGCATGCGCTTGGGTGGGTGGCGAGGGGTCGGCGGCGCGGCAAGAACATAAGCAAGGGTCGGCGCGGCGCTGCTGGCTGCTCCGCGGGAAAGGCTGTGAGGGAGAGATAGAGAGATTTGGGCTTCAAACACACGCCGCCAAATGTATGTAATCCTTCCTGGGACGAGGCATGAGAGAGAGAGAGAGAGAGAGAGATCCTTGCGTGTGAGGTGTGTGTGTGTGTGTGTGTGTGTGTGTGTGTGTGTGTGTTGAGACAGATAGACAGACCGATAGACAGAGAAACGTACAGAAATAGAGGGAAAACGTATGGAAAAATAAGTTAGCGGATGAAAGGGAAAAGCGAAGGGAAAAAAAAAGGAAAAGGAATAAACGCAGGAAGGAAGGAGGGATGAGAGGCATTTGGCAAGAGAGTTAGTTACGGAAAGCGGAGGAGGGGATTCAAAGACGTGGCCATTCTTGCTTGCCGGAGCGAGTTTACTGAGGCCAGCATTGAGGGGACGGCCGTCAGATGGCATCGTGTGTGCGGGCCATGCAGAAAAGTATAGAGTCAGCTGATCCACAACCACCAGAGATCAGAAGAGTTGCGAAGTGTGCAGAAGAGTGGAGAAGAAGGAAGAGGAGAAGAGATGTGAGACGTGGATGCAAGAGGAGAGGAAGAGATGCGTGACGTGGAAATAAGAGAAGGAAGGTGAGGAGGAAGAGGAGGAGGGAGAGGTTAAAGAAAAGGAGGAGAGGAGGAAGAGGAGGAGGGAGAAGAGGAAGAAAAGGAGGTGAGATGCGGGACGTGGAAACAGTAAGAGAGGAAGGAAGAATTGTGAGACATGGAGAGAGAAGGAGGAGAAGGAGGAAGACGAGGGAAAGACGGAAGAGTAGAAAGTGCAGGAGAGATACGAGATGTGGAGATAGAAGGAGAAGTAGGTGGCTAAACGTGAAAATAGAGAATGAGGAAGAGATAGGAGAGAAGGATGAAAGGGAAAGATGCGAGACTTGGAAGACATAAGAGGAGGAGGAAAATAAGAAGAAGAAGAAGATGAAAAAGAAGAAGAAGAAGAAGAAGAAGAAGAGTAAGTAGAAGAAGAAAAAAAGGAAGAGGAAGAAGAAGAAAAGAAGGAGTATGGGATGTGAGGCCAAAGGAAAGTAAAGAAGAGGTCACGGAGAGATATGAGGCAGGAAAGAGATAAGATACTGAAGACGAAGAGGATAAGGAGAGGAAGGAATAATTTGGAAAGGAAGACGGAGGAGATGACTCGTATGGGAAGAAAACGATAAGATGAAAATGGATAAGGAAAAAAAGATAAGGGGAGCAAGGAAGGCAGAGGAGATGAGATAACCAGTATGGGAGAGATGCCAAAAAACCGATCACTGCTTGGGTTGATATCATTTACCAAGATGTGACTTTAGTAATCTTTAGGATGACCCCCAAACGCCAAAACCTTTTCTCGGTGGTCTTAATATTATCAAAGGCTATATATAATCCACCCAACATATTTTTTCACAGCCAGACTAACCGGTGGGGTAAGGCATCGATATATAATGTACGTATTTGTATTTTTCCCCGTCCAATATTGTTATCTGATACCCAGTGGCTCTTTCTCCCTCTTCCTCCCATGTCTTTTTTTACCCACTCCATTCTTTCTGTTTTTCCATCCCTCCCTTCTTCATTGTTCTTCCTCCTCGTCTTCATCTCTTAACTGTGTCTAACCCTCTTTCCTTCCTTTCCTCCCTCTTTCCGCTCCTTTCCCTTCCTCCTTCATTCTACCTGCCTCATTCCTTCCTTCCTTCGTTCCTCTTCATCCTTGGTCACAATGCTTCCCCTTCCCTTCCCTTCCTCTTCCTTCTCCTCCTTCTCCTCCTCTTCTTCCACCCTTCCTCCCTCCCTCTGCTCTTGCAATGCCCTCTTTCCACCTTCCCTCACTCACCTGCCTGCCTCGCCTGCCTCGCCTGCTATGCCACTCTGGTGAGGTTGTTGAGAAGGCAGAAATAGCAGGTAAAGGGAACCGCCACGGCGCTTCACCGGCGACGTAAAATATTCAGCGGGACCGGCGCCTGGCAGAGGCTTGGCATCCCGCGGGGGGCGTCTTGGGCTCCTGCGGCGTGAGTATATAATGACGCCGCGGTATTGTAATGATGGCGGTGGTGGTGGTCATTATGCTAATATTTAGTGATTGATGATAGTAATAATGATAACAATAACTTATAATAAAATAATATAATGACAGTAACAGACAGTGAAATGATAATGATAAAAATAGTAAATATGGCAATGTAATAAAATAGTAGAAAGTTAAATCCGCCGGATCAAATGTAAATGCATGAACTCAGATATATTAAACGATCACTAAAGAAATGAGACTGAAGGAAGCCGTTAACGCTAGACAGCAGACAGCCGCAGACAGAGGCAGAACCGTGAGAGACAGGAACACTTACCTCCATAAATATTCATCCTCTTTATAAAAAACGGAGCAGAGAATGAACGAAATCTAGACCGAGAATGGACGCTTTTCATCACAAGGAGTTTTGTCTTGTGACCTTTTTTGTGGTGGGATTGACCTTCATTCTTTGATAGGCTGAAGAAGACTGAAAACGATAGGCAGAAAAAGAACCTCGTGGCCAGAACACGAATGTTTCACCTTTACTCATCACAGGAACCTGATAACGCAGACAACGTAAGCATTTTTTTTAGAATTTTTCGTCTTTTTAGTCCTTTTTTTCTTTTATCTTTTATTTATTATTATTTTTTTGCCGCGCTGCTTAGGCATCTTGCTGTTCTCTGGCTGGCGACATGCCGACAGCTTTCAGACACAATTCCCCCTTCCCCTCTGCATATTATATTATTTTCAGGGGGGCTGAGAGGAAGGTTTAATTATTTACCAGACACTGATGCTGCGGGGCGTTCAACTATTCCACGTTAGTCACCGCTTTAGAAAAAAAATGTAACCACAATTCTTTTAGTTGTCCTTACTGTTGATTTTCCTTTCGTCATTATGTATTTTTGGGCGGAAATACGATGCGAACAACTCGAAAAAAAGCAAAAAACGAAAGAAACAGCTGCTCACAGACTCGGAATTCGCTCACACGGGAGGGAAAAATAACCGACTGCGTAAAATCTGGATAAAGGTATTTGGAAAGAGGCTTAGGCAGAGTAAAAGGGCGGGTAAAGAGAAAAACCAAAGACTAAATTTGAAGATTCCTGGTAGGCTGGCGCGCGGGGCTGCTGTCAGTGTGGTAGTGGTGGTGATATTTGTGGTAGTGGAGTTTGTGGTAGTGGTAATGTTGGTAGTGGGGGTTATGTTAGTGGTGGTGAGGGTGGTTTTGATGGTGGTGGTAGTTATGGTTTTGATGGTGATACGGTGATGGTAGTGATGGTGGTATTGACAGTGGTGTTTATAGCGATGATGGTGGTTATGGTGGTGATATGGTGGAGGTGGTAATGTGGAGGTAGTTATTGTAGAGGTGGTGGATGTTTGGATGTTGGTGGTAATGTTAGTATTCTTGGTGATGTTAATAGTTATAGTGATGGTGGTGGTGGTGGTGGTAGTGGTGGTAGTATTGCCGGTGGTGTTAATAGTGGAGGTATAAGTGGTCGTTGCGGTGGTAGAGGTCCTTGTGGTAGTGGTGATAATGACGCTCATGGTGATGGTAGTGGCGGTGGTGGTGGTGGTGGAGGTGGAGGTGGAGGTCGTTGTGGTAGCGTTGGTGGTAGTGGCGATAATGACGCTCTTGGTGATGGTGGTGGTGGTGGTGGTCGTGGTAGTCGTGGTCGGTGCGCGGGAAACTCTGGAAAGGAGGTTTAAGCCGAGCATTTGAAACTCAACTCAGCATATGTCAACATGAGCCCGGCCCTTCTGTATGCCTCCGTCAGTCTGTCTGTTAATGTGTCTTTCCCGTGTGTGTGTGTGTGTGTGTGTGTGTGTGTGTGTGTGTGAGTGTGAGTGTGAGTGTGCGTGTGTGTGTTTCCAGGCTGGCGGACAGAAGAGCATCAGTCGGAGCAAACACGGGGCGAGTATCGGGCTGAGGGAGGCGAGGAGACCAAGATAATAGTAAAGTTTAAGTCAGTATTGGCAGACAGCGCCAGAGGAGAAGGACGAGGACGAGGAGGAGAAGGGGGGAAGAAGAAGAAGGAGGAGGATGAGGAGGAGAAGGAGGAGGAGGAGGAGGGTTGGCGAAGCGTGGACTGGCTGATAATGACCCGTGGAAGTGGTCCTGGTGCTGTTGCCTCGGGGACCAGACTTGACTAGACTTGACGTGGCCCTCCACGCTTCAGGAGTACCGAGGGGGATGGGGTGGAGAGAAAAGCTGCTGTTGTCTGGAAAAATGGGGCTGAGTAGGGGCAGGGGGGTGGTAAACGTGTGTTGCTTGGGTTGTGAGATAATGAACTACGTAACCAGTGAAATATAAGATCTAATTCCACGTTCAGAGCACACACACACACACACACACACACACACACACACACACACACACGCACCCACACACATTCACACACCATTCAGTTGTTTCGAGTCCTTGTTTGTGTGCAGCGGGAATCCGTGAACCCGGGTGTGGCAGCAGTTGTCCTCTTCTAACTCCAGCCCTGACGTAACTTAGTCGTGCGTGGAGTCACTAGCTCATGTGTTTGACCGCCCGGTGTCTGTGGCCAAGATTTGGAGGACAGTGAGAGAGAGAGAGAGGTTAACGAGGAAGAAAGGTAGGCTTGATAATCTGCGTGTACCTGAATGTTCCCTTTACCTGTCTGGCAAGGGAGAAAATACCTGCTCATAAGTCGCGGCCGGCAATCACCCCTGACGCAGAGGAGCCTCGGCGGGGTACTCACGCACACACACACACACACACACACACACACACACACACACACACACACACACACATCATAGGGAGGGACGCGAAAAGTTTGACAGTTCTTCGGCTTTTCGAGGAAGTTTTGAATAATCTCTTGTTTCTGGCGCGCCGAAGATGGGCTCCCGCGGGTGTTAGCGTCAGTCTTCCCGTCTGTCCTTATGTCCTTTCTCCTTGTGTCTGTCCTTCGTGTCCTCTCAAGCAGACAAGACGTATGGATGTTCCTTAATGAAGTCCTTTGCAAGTTTGGTTTGTGGTCATGGGCTCGGTGATGTACTGTTCTGCTCCGTCTCTGTCTGTCTGTCTGTCTGTCTCTCTGTCTGTGTCTGTCTGTCTGTGTCTGTCTCCTCTCTCTCTCTCTCTCTCTCTCTCTCTCTCTCTCTCTCTCTCTCTCTCTCTCTCTCTCTCTCTCTCTCTCTCTCTCTCTCTCTCTCTCTCTCTCTCTCTCTCTCTCTCTCTCTCTCTCTCTCTCTCTCTCTCTCTCTCTCTCTCTAAAACACACACACACACACACACACACACACACACACACACACACAACCGCTCCTCTTTCTCCTTCCCTAGGCAAACAATTTTGAAATGCATATTCATACATTGCGTCAACTCCACTTCAATATCTTTTTTTATCATCTCTCGACACTGTGTTTGTGAAAGCCTTTACTCGTCCAGAATTCGCTTTGCACGTTCATATAATGTTTTCACGCAGCATTCAAAGCCTAAACGATCCCGGCTATTTTTGCTGCCAATGCACATCGGAAATAGGTATTGTAGGGAAAAATAGAGGCATTATGAGCGGTGTGTTTGTTTAAGAGGAGAGGCGAGGGCCGGAATGAGTCAACAGGTGGCGGTGGTCCTCGCCGCGACACTGTCAATACGCGCCACCAACACTACATGCCCGGCCCAGCCCACTCTTTTGTTTGCCCTCCCCACTCCATAGATTGATAGAGAGGGATTGATTGAGGGAAGTAAATTGGTAAATGGATAGACATTGATAGAGAGGGATTGACAGAAGGCAGCAAAGGTTGGTAAATGGATAGACATTGATAGAGAGGGACTGATTGAGGAAAGTAAAGGTTGTTAAATGGATAGACACAAAGGCCTCTACATCGCGACATTGTATTTATAACTTAATTTGTACCTCCAGAGTAGTGAAAGAAAGGAAAGGTGTGGCAGGATAGGAGGTAGGTGAGGATAGGTGAGGATAGGGAGTAAAATGAAAAGCAGAGGTAAGAAAAAAAAAGGTAAACTAAGAAAGGATAATGTAACTAAAGAAGGAAATAAATAACAAGAAATTTATGGATTTAATAGTAATAAAGCAAAATTAAATGTTATCATTAGACTGGGAAGTATACAGATTAGTCAGGGAAGGAAAGCAAGAGAAAGTTGATAAGAGCGAGAAAGGTTAATCGTTTTATTACTCATGAGCGCCTTGCATATTACGAGTTAATGAAGTGTGGTGCGTGTGGCCCGAAGAGTTTTTAGGGTGCTACCGTATGAGGGACGCAAGTGGTGGAAGAACACCGCATACTCGGAGCACAACTAGTCAGTACAAGGCTACGAGAGGCCGCCGGCAAGATATGGGAGAAACTAGACCAGCAAGACGATGTGAACTACACCCACGTCAATGAGCTTGACGGCAGCACAGATATGGTCCACCCCTGGTTTCCGCGCAGCTTGAAGTCCCTGCGAGAACAACCGCCCACACATCACTTCACGAAAGTGACACCATACCTTAGCTTAGCTCTCTACACACAAACAAATCAAACACACACACCCCCAGCACGCCGGGGGAATGCAAATAAGGTGCCCAATAAACAATAACTGCACCAGAACAACTAACGAACCTACACCATACAAATGTACACTCCTACTGTCTTTCCTATTCCCCACCTGCACCTTCACCACTAGCCCACTTCCTCTTTGTATTATACCCTTGATTAGAGAGAGAGAGAGAGCTACAATAACACACAGAACAGACATACAGACACACGAATTGACAAATAAACAGACAGACAGACAGACAGAGAGGGGAAAGTCCATGAATAAGGAAAGATTAAGGAAGGCGGGAGAGACAACCTGAAATATGACCCTACTTTTCCCTCCACCTCCTAGATTTACCTCCGCCTCACCTTCTACCTTATTCCGATTCCTCCCTCCCTCTCTCCCTCCCTACTCTCCTTCCTTTTACCTTATTTTGTCCTTACTTCTCTTCCTTTTTCTTTCTTCCCTCCGTGCCTCCATTGCTGCTTTCCTCTCTTTCTAATCTTCTCTCCTTCCTTCCTCAATCCCTCCTTTGCCTCCTTCCCTATTTCGTCTCCTCCCTCCCTGCTTCCCTTCTCTTTATTCTCTCCAATTCTGCTGCATTTTTTACCTGTTTTTCTTTCTCCCTCCAGCGCTCCACTTCTCCTCCACCCCACCATTCTCTCTCTCGCTCTCCCTCTCGCTCTCCCGCCAGCTCTCCCTCTTCCTCTCGCTCTCCCTCTCCCTCCCGTTCTCCCTCTCCCTCTCCCGCCTTAAACATTCAGCGTCACCATGGAGCTCTCGACTTGTCTTTCTTTTGGTCCCTGAGGCGATTGGTTGCTTCTCTCTCTCTCTCTCTCTCTCTCTCTCTCTCTCTCTCTCTCTCTCTCTCTCTCTCTCTCTCTCTCTCTCTCTCTCTCTCTCTCTCTCTCTCTCTCTCTCTCTCTCTCTCTCTCTCTCTCTCTCTCTCTCTCTCTCTCTCTCTCTCTCTCTCTCTCTCTCTCTCTCTCTCTCTCCTCGTTCTTCCTTCTTCCTATCCTTCCTTTCTTCCCCTTCCTTCATCTTCTTTACTGGTTGTTTCTCTTGCCTTCGTTTTCTCCGTCTTTCTCCACTCTCCATTATCCTTCTCTTTCTCCCTTCTTTACTTTTTTCCTCCCTTTTTTTCTTCCTTCTCTCCTTCCTTCACCACGGACTTAAATACCGAATTGTGATAGGTTGTTATTCCCCTCCATCTTTCCTTTTCTATTTCCCTTCCCTTTTTCCTTCCTTCCGTCCGTCCTCCCTTCCCCTCCCTTCATTTTCTTTGCCTCGGTGGCTTAAAAACAAACAGGCGATGGGTTGTTCCTCCTTTCTTGTTTCTTTTTCCTCTCGCTCCCCTTCCCTCCCTCTCCCCCTTCTTCGCCGGAATGACTTGTAAACGAAGGGGCGAAATGTTGCTTTCCTTCCTACTTTCTCTCACTTTCTCTCTCCCTTCCCTCTCTCTTTTCTACTCTTACCGTCGTCTCTTCCTTTCTCTCCCTTTCCTCCTACCTTTCTTATTTATCATCTTATATCCGTTTCTTTATCTCTTTGCTTTTTTCTACCTTTCTTCTCTTGTTTCTTTCCTCTCCCTCTATCCTCTCCTCCCATCTTCATTTCTCTCCCTCTTCTCTTTCCTTCGTACCTTCCTTCTCTCGCTTCCATTCTCTCTTCCTTCATCCCTTTCCCTCTCCCTACCTTTCTCTTCTTCCCTCTCATCCTACCTTCCTTCTCTACCTCCTGTCTTCCCTCTTTCACCTTTCTCCTAGCTGTTTTATTTCCTTTATTTTCTTCATACCTTCATTCTCCCCCCTCTCCCTACCTTCATCTCCCATTCTCTCCCTTCTACCTTCCCTCCAGCTTTCTTCTTCTCGCTCTTTCTCTTTCTCCCTTCTACCTTAATTTTCTATCATCCGTCCTGTCTCTCCCTTTTTCCCTTCCTCCTTTTTCCGTCTTTCCTCATCTCCTGTTTTCTCCCCTCTACCTTCCTTCTGGTTTTCTTGCCCTCGCTCTTTCTTTTCCTCTATTCTGCTTTGCTTTCCTTTATCCGCCCTGTCTCCTCCTTTTTCCCTCCGTCCTCATGTCCCGTTTCTTCTAGCTTCCTTGTTCCCGTCCCTTCTTTCTCTTCCTCCCTCCTACCTTGTTTTTCTATTATCCGTCCTCCCTCTCCCTCTTTCCCTTCCTCCTCTCTCCCTCCTTCCTCACCGCAGCGGCTTAAAAAAAAAAAAAAAACAAGCGTCGTGTTGAGTTTATCGATCGCGCGGCGCCGCTGAAATATCACTTGGCGTTGGTCCGGATCGAGTTTTTGTTTCGGGCGCCGCGTGTACAGGGACGAGGCTCACCGTGGCGCGTGTTTTGTGGCGGCTGCGAAGTGTTTTGAGGTTGGAGTGAGGTGAGGCGAGGTAAGGCGAGGCAGGCGTCGTGTCCTCTCTTCTTATTTCATGGCGCGAGCTCCGTTTTTCATCCCTCAAGTTCCTGTGTGTGTGTGTGTGTGTGTGTGTGTGTGTGTGTGTGTGTGTGTGTGTGTTTCCCTTGCCTATTTTTTTTCCTTTAGTTCATGTTGCTTGTTGCTTTTTCTTTTCTTTCCTCTTTGGCTTTTTACTCAAGTTGATGATTTTTTTTGTTTTTCCTCGTGTTTTTTTCTTTATTTTTTCCAGTTTTTTTCTGATATAAATTCATGTTTTTTCTACTGTTTTACTTTGATCGATATTCACATTATTTGTATTCATTCCGTTTAAGCTTCATATTGATTCACGATGTTGTAAGAATATTTAGAAACAGTATATCTCGTGTTAGCTCAAAGGCCAAAAAAAAACTCTCTCTCTCTCTCTCTCTCTCTCTCTCTCTCTCTCTCTCTCTCTCTCTCTCTCTCTCTCTCTCTCTCTCTCTCTCTCTCTCTCTCTCTCTCTCTCTCTCTCTCTCTCTCTCTCTCTCTCTCTCTCTCTCTCTCTCTCTCTCTCTCTCTCTCTCTCTCTCTCTCTCTCTCTCTCTCTCTCTCTCTCTCTCTCTCTCTCTCTCTCTCTCTCTCTCTCTCTCTCTCTCCACTCCTTGCCCTCATAACAAAACTCAGCCAAGCCATCACAAGCTAATCCCCTCTATTTTATTTTCCATGGCGAACAGGAAGACGTCATTTCTTTTTTAATGACTATATCGACGGCAGGCATCCATTTTACGCCACTCCGCCGCCAAACCCGCGCCCGGTGAGACAATATTGGTCTTATAATAGGCGGAAAATGAGGTTGTTTGGCCGAAGAAGTGGCGTGGAGGAGCGCGCCATTGGTATGTATGAGGAGGTGAGGGCTGGTGGTGGCTGGGAGGGGAAGCGGCGGGTGGGCTGGGAGGCTAAAGAAGCATTTTTTATCTATTATGTTTTGGGGGAGTTAAGAACCAGAACGAGGATGGGACAGGCTGCGTGGAGGTAGTTTTAGTATAAGCTCTGAAAAGACAGTGGAAAGGATGTGCAAAGGGGTGAATGTAGGGTGTAATGAGAGGAGGGAAGGGGATAGTGTTAACGTAAGCTCTGAAAGGGGACAGAGGAAAGGGTGTACAAAGGAGTGAATGTAGGGTGTAAGAAGAAGAGGAAAGGGGGTGAGGCTGGCTGACTGGGCGGAGGAGAGGCTGAAGATCGAGAGTGTGTATATTATTTTTTTTACTTGAGGACATGGACGAGTATTAAACAGGACTGCGTGGAGGTAGTTTTAGTGTAAGCTCTGAAAGGGGACAGCGGGAAGGGTGTGCAAAGGAGTGAATGTATGGCGTGAGGAGAGAAGGAAAGTGGATAAGGTTGGCTGACAGGGAAGCGGAGAGGGTGAAGTATTATTTTGTTTATTATTAAGAGTTAAGAAAGAGAACGAGAACGGAAGAGGCCTGCGTGGAGGTGGTGTTAGTGTAAGGTATGAAAGGGGACAGCGGGAAGGGTGTGCAAGGGTGCGGGTGGCTGTCAGGGGGAAGGGAACGGGAAGGGTGTTCGAGGCTCATCCCCATTATCCCCTCATCCCCAGCATCATCATCCCATCATCCCATCATTCTCACCATGAGGCCAATTTTTGGGGTGAGTAGTTCAGATTAAGTAATAATGAAGTGGGATTTGTCATTTCACACTTTTTTTGGTAGCATAACACACACACACACACACACACACACACACACACACACACACACACACACACACACACACACACATCTCATTTACTCTTTTTTTTATATCGTGGGGTGGTGGTGGTAATACAGCTTCATTAAAATACGTATAATGAGTGGAATAGAAAAGAGAAAAATATGTATTATACTTGTGTAATATGTAAGCCTTTGACAGTGAATGTGGACGGTAAAATTCTCAACCTGCTTATCAAACTAACAAAGATAAAATGTAGGCGGTGGCTGAGTGGTTAGCGTGCGGGCCCCGCATTCTTCGTATGATGAACGACACAGGTTCGAATCCGCCGCTACCACCTGGGATTTTTCAGTCCCCGCCGAGTGGCCTAAGACTACCCACATGCTGTCCTGAAGACCACCCATCAACCCGGACTCTAGAGGAAACCGTCCAAGTGAATCAAGAAGGAGCTCCGGTGGGCAGCATGAACCAAGAAAAGATGGCGTTACTATAAAAACACTCGCCTGTGCCATGACGGGCTGGGGCCGACTACCATCCAGGCCCCTCAAGAAAGCCTACCGGCGCCATAGGCTGGCACGCAAAAAAAAAAAAGATTTTGTCATATATTTCTTCCTTTATCTTTTTGTCGTTCTCTCTCCATTAGAACTCCTCCACTCTTTCTTTTCTGTTCCTTTCCTTTCTTTTCGTCCCTCTCCTTCCTTTCGCCCGTCTTTACCTCCCTCTCCTTCTCTCGCTTCACTCCTTCCCTTTTGAGTCCCTTCACTTTGTCCCTCTTCTCTCTTCCTTACCTCCTTCTCTCTTTGCCTCCCTCGCTCCCTCCCTTTCTCTGAGTCCTTTCCCTCTGTCCCTCTTCTTTTGTCCTTAACTCCTCTTGCTTTGCCTCTCTTTCCCTCCCTTTCTTTGAGTTCTTTTATTTTGTCCCTCTCCCTTCTCCCTTCCATACGTCCTTCTTCCTTTTTATCTTCTTTATCTTCCATCTTTATCTTCTTTTCCTTAAGTTCTATACCTTCGTTTTGTTTCCTTCCTTCCTCCTTTACCTTCTTTTCCCTTTGGTTCTTTCTCTCTATTTCCCTCTCTCCTTCGCTCCTTCCCTTCCCTTTGAGTCCTTTCCCCACGTCCTTCTTCTTAAATCCCTCCCTCTTGAGTCCCTTCACTTTGTCCCTCTTCTTTCTTCCTAACCTCCCACTCGCTTTGCCTCCCCTGCTCCCTCCCTTTCTCTGAGTCCTTTTCTTTTGCCCTTCTTCTTTTCTTTCTTCCATCCTTACCTCCTTCTTCCTTTGGCGCTGTCTCTCCATCCTTCTTTATCCACTCTTTTGCTCTCCTTCCCTCCCTTTCTCTGACACCGTTTTTTCCATCCTCTTCCTTTGGCTTTCCCTCCCTTCCTTTCTCCCTTTGAATCCTTTCCTTTCGTCTCTCCTTCCCTCCTTCTCTCCCTCCCTCCCCCGCTGAGTCCTTTTAACTGCCCCGTTCACGCTTCACCTGGAGTCCAAATGAGGCCCAGGTATTTTAGAGCAGGCGGGAGCACGGCCATCGCCCCTCTTAAGAATGATTAAAGACGCCTCTCTCTCTCTCTCTCTCTCTCTCTCTCTCTCTCTCTCTCTCTCTCTCTCTCTCTCTCTCTCTCTCTCTCTCTCTCTCTCTCTCTCTCTCTCTCTCTCTCTCTCTCTCTCTCTCTCTCTCTCTCTCTCTCTCTCTCTCTCTCTCTCTCTCTCTCTCTCTCTCTCTCTCTCTCTCTCTCTCTCTCTCTCTCTCTCTCTCTCTCTCTCTCTCTCTCTCTCTCTCTCTCTCTCTCTTGTTTTTGTTTTCCTGTCCTCGTCTTTCGCTTCCTTTTCTTTTTATCTCTTTCTCCGCTTCCTCCACCTACTTTTTTTCTTCTTCCCTCGCCCACCTTGCGTTATCCTCCTCCTCCTCTTCTTTCCTCTTTCTCTTATCTCTTTACTCCTCCTCTTCGTTCTCGTCATCCTCCTTTTCCTCCACTTTCCTGTTTTCCTCTACCTGTTCATCTTTTCTCCTCCTCCTCCTCCCCCTTTAGAGTTTTGTATCACCCTGCAAGAAGATAAAGTATTGGCCTGCATTTCTTTTTCACTTTATATTTTCTTTCAATATTTCTTTTGTCTTTTTCTATGTGTGTGTGTGTGTGTGTGTGTGTGTGTGTGTGTGTGTGTGTGTGTGTGTGTGTGTGTGTGTGTTTTCTTTATGTCTGGCACGCCTCCTCCCACCCCCTCCCCCTCCCCCCACACACGAGACTTCATTACGGTAATGTTCCGTGTTTGTCTTGTAATTTGTCTTTGTTCTTTTTCCTTCCTGTTTCCTCTTTTCCTCCTTCATACTTATTCAATATTTTTTCAGGCGGATGTATTTCTTTCTATTTCGCTTTTTCTTTTTTTTAAGTTTCCCCTCGAGGCTGACTTCCTTTTTATGCCGTATCGTTCTTTAAATGAGCTAGGGCTTCTTTCTTTCTGCCCTTCTTTTTTCTCTCTCTCTCTCTCTCTCTCTCTCTCTCTCTCTCTCTCTCTCTCTCTCTCTCTCTCTCTCTCTCTCTCTCTCTCTCTCTCTCTCTCTCTCTCTCTCTCTCCTTCCTATTATTGTTCTTCGCCTCATTATCAGCTCTACTCATCTCCCTTCCTCTCGCCTCTTAATCCTCGTATTTCTGGCTTTATCTTCATTGCTCTCTCTCTCTCTCTCTCTCTCTCTCTCTCTCTCTCTCTCTCTCTCTCTCTCTCTCTCTCTCTCTCTCTCTCTCTCTCTCTCTCTCATTCCCTCTTCATTCGTTTTTCCTTCCTCTTCCTCCTCTTACTCCTACTCTTTACTCTCCTGCTTTACTGCCATCTCAGCCGCGTCATCTTCCTCCCTCTCTCTATCTCTCTTCTCCTCTCCTTTCTATCATCCTTGACTTCTTCCTTCACTTCCTCCTCCTCCTCCTCCTCCTCCTCCTCTTGGCCCTTCCGCTCCTCCTTTTCCTCTTTCCCTCCGCTTCCTGCTCTTGTTCTTTTCTTCATTTTTCTTATCGTTGGAATTTAGTTTTCTTGTTTTCTTGTTCAGTTTTTGTTCTATATTCTTTACCCTTTTGATTTTGTTTCCCTTTCTGACTACTTTCATTTCATTTCATATTTTTTCTTGCTTCAGCTTCTCTCCTTTTTTTCTTACTCCTTAATTTTCTCGTCCTCTACCTCCTCCTACTTTTCATCATCATCATCATCATCATCATCATGGAGCTTCTTGTTTGTTCTCATTTTCTTCCAACTCCTACTTTCCTTCTCTTCTAACTAACTCCTCCATCATTTATCTTTCTCCTGTGTTCTCTTTCTTCTCGTCCTCCTAATCCTTCAGCCTTTCGTCCCGTCTCACCATCTCCTCGTCCTCCAGTCTCCCCCGCTCCCCCTTGTCCAGTCTCTCCTCCTCCTCCTTCTCCTACTTCAACTCCTTTTTCCCTCTCGTTGCCTTGTGAAATGTCCTGAAAACGACAAGGACGGCGAAGGATCAATACCAGGACCTGCTGTAATGCCTCGACTCCGGACGGTATTGTTTGGAGCCTTAAAATTGGCATCTACGACGCTTCGGCAGGAAAACTGAACTTCCTCCACCTACCGGCCTGTCAATTCCCAACTCCCGGTACATATGTTTTTACTTCCGCGCCGTCCCTTCTTCCTTCCCTTCCCTCTCTCACTCATTCTCGCCAGTCCTTCCTTCCAAGCCTTCTGCCGCCCCCTCAGCCTCCTCCTCCTTCTGTAATGAGTGACAGGTTTCGCGCGGGGAAATGAAGAGGAGTTCGAGGAAGAAGAAGGGAAGTGTGTGGGTTGAGGGGATGGGGAAGGGGAGGGAGGGAAATTATATGTGTATGTATGTGTGTGTGTGTGTGGGTGGGTGGGTGGGTGGGTGTTAGAAAGGAAGGGAAAATATGTTACGTAATTGGTAAGGTAAGCGACCTGTTGACGGTGTCTCTGGAGAGAGAGAGAGAGAGAGAGAGAGAGAGAGAAAACACACACACACACACACACACACACACACACACACACACACACACACACACACACACACACTATGGGCCAGGGCATGAATGACTTGAGAGGGTGACCAGCGACCTTGTGCAATGTTTAGGGCCCGAGGCGGCTGACGAAGGCGAGGGAGGCTGCGTCGGGAGTCGTGTTGGGCGGTGACAGCTTCATTAACTTATATAATTCCCGCGTCGGCCGTGCCCTCTTTGCTCCTCACTCATGCCTTTCCTCTCCGTCTCTTTATTTCCCTCTCTTCCTTCCTCCATCGGTGTTCTTCGTCCTGCTGTAAAGGCTGCACTTCCCCCTCCTATGCTAAGTCCTTCCCTCTTCGTCTGTATTCGATCTCTGTAACCTCGATCCTCCAACCTCACCTCCCTTCCTCCCTCTCACGTCTTAGAAATAATGCAGAGGCTCAAAAAGGTCACACGATGTTCCTGTCTCTGGCTTGACCTGGGGAATTACCTGAACCTGAGAACACCTGGAATACCCGCCTCGGGTGGCGCTCAGGGGAAGGCGGCGACAGCGTTATTCCCACTCCTCCGCCGACACACCAGTAATTGTGTGGACGGGCGGCGACGCAGACGACCAGAATAATTTTAGAAACACTAATTGGGCGTTTGGTGCCAGGAATTGGGTCTGAATTACCTGACGGGTGTTTCCGCCGCCGCCCCGCCGCCCAACACGCCGCGCCGCCACTCCGCTGCCGTATTGGAGGAGAACCTCCGGGACTAGCCTCTGCAGGGTAAAAAGTAATGTTTGGCCGCCGCGGAGGGCATGGCGGGCGGCGGGTGGGCGGGCGGCGGGCGGCGGGCGGGGCGTTGTCCGGCCAGGCGGGGGCCACTGGAGCGGTCACGCGTTTAAAACAATTGTCATGGAAATGGCGTGGAATCAATAGCGTGGCGGTGAGGTGGCAGGTCGGGCCGCCTCGATCCTCCCTCCCTTCTCCCCTCCCACAGCCCTCCTCCTCGCCGCCGCTGGGTGTTACTCCTCCCCCTCCCCTCCCCTCCTCCTCTGATTCACTCGTCACCTGCAAGCACGCACCTTTAGTCACGGGGCGCGGCGTCTGGCCTCACCTGACCTCGAGGTTCTGGCGCCACTCACAGGTGCGGCGTCGCCCTTCCCTGCCCCCGGGCCGAGGCGTCACTCAGCGCCCTGCCGCGGCTCAGCTCACCCAGGCGGCGTCGTGTTGATGCTCGCACTCCGGCCCTTGAGTGCTCCTCTCAGACTGTGACGACGCAGCTGCTGGACTAAAGCCACTTCACGCTGTCGACACCTGAGGAGGCTGGCAGGGCGCTGAGCAGGCTGGCAGGAAGACTGGAGGGGCAGGGGGACGGGGGGGTGAGGGAGGGCTAGTCCGGGTCACTCGCTTCCAACTTGTTAACTATTGCAGTGAATGGAGGAGGCCGTCAGTCAGTCCACTTCATGACAATGTACAGACTGCCAATTTCCCTTCTCCGGTGCTTTCGCTTACATTCTCTCTCTCTCTCTCTCTCTCTCTCTCTCTCTCTCTCTCTCTCTCTCTCTCTCTCTCTCTCTCTCTCTCTCTCTCTCTCTCTCTCTCTCTCTCTCTCTCTCTCTCTCTCTCTCTCTCTCTCTCTCTCTCTCTTCTCCCCTCGGAAACTAAACACTCATCTTTCCCCTTTTAATCTCTCTCTCTCTCTCTCTCTCTCTCTCTCTCTCTCTCTCTCTCTCTCTCTCTCTCTCTCTCTCTCTCTCTCTCTCTCTCTCTCTCTCTCTCTCTCTCTCTCTCTCTCTCTCTCTCTCTCTCTCTCTCTCTCTCTCTCTCTCTCTCTCTCTCTCTCTCTCTCTCACGGACAAACACACACACACACACACACACACACACACACACACACACACACACACACACATCTTTGGTTCTATTATTTGCCCGATACCTGTTGCCAATTGTCCCACGTCGCTGTTCCTTCGCCTTTCCTCCTTTCCCTTCTTGCTTGGATTGCCTTGGTAGTCTTTCCGTGCTCGAGGTCTGGAGGCGGAGGTCGTGATGGTGGTAGTAGTGGTGGTCCGTTTGGTGGGTAGTGGCTAGTTTTTCGGCTTCGAAGAGTCCATCCTCCGTCCGATTATTGAAGACTGCGGTGCCTGGAGAATTGCTTGGTCGGTCCCCGTTTTGGTGGTGATGGGAGCGAACGTGTTGGTGATGGTAGGTATAATAATGGTCTGGGTGTGTGTGTGTGTGTGTGCGTGTGCGAGTTGATGAAGAGGAGGAAGTGAAAGAGAAGAATGAAGAGAGTAGTGGTAGAGTGGTCAGCACACGGGCGCGGCGTTCAGGAGGACGCAGGGTCCCATCCCTCCCACCGCTACATGCTGGTAATTTATTCAACCATCACCGAGTGGCCTAAGACTATCCACATGCTGTCCTGAAAACCACCTATCAACCCGGACTTTAGATTTTTCTCGAAAAGGATCAAAGATGAGCTCCGGGGGACAGCATGAGCCAAGCAAGATGGCGCAATTATAAACACTTGCCCTCGCCATAACGGGCTTGGACAGACCACCAGGCCCCACCATGAAAGCCTACCGGCGCCATAGACCAAGACATAAAACAAAAGTAGTGGCAATAGTGGTAGTAATAGTAGTAGCAGTAGTAATAGTAGTAGTAGTGATAGTAACAGTAAGGACGAGGATGAAAAAGAGGTCGGGTTAATAAAGCAACGAAAAGTAAATGTACAGTAGACAAGGTCGAAGAAGTATTAGGGCGGAACTATCGTGACCTTGAGGTGTGACGATACATCTCGACGCTTGTACAGGTGTCCCAAGTTAGTGGTGGTAATTAGATCAATTAGGCAGGTGGAGGAGTTATCGTTCGCTGCGTGTTTGAAAGTGACAAGAAGCATGAGTACCGACGCTTTGGCTGCATAAACATACCTTAATTGTTGTTTGTGAGTGTGGGTTGGCCTTTATTTATACACACACACACACACACACACACGAGGACACAGTAAAAAAATTGAGAAAAGGAAGATGCTTGAGAGACAAAAAAAAATATAGCTTTCCGCAAAGAAACACAGAGGTTTAGAACAGACTAAATGAGGATGTAGTATCAGCGAAGAATGTGCACAACTTTAAGGAAAAACAGGACAAGTACAGATATGGAGACGGGACCACACGAACGTAGCTCAGGGCCTATAAAATTACAACTAGGTAAATACAACTAGATAAACACACACACACACACACACACACACACACACACACACACACACACCTGAGACGCCTCGCACCCTACCTGATTACCTGCGTAGACAATTCAGGTGCGTTATTTCTTTGTGTCCACTTTGATTAGCAGGTATTGCGTGGCCCGGCTTGCGCCATGACGCGACGGGCAAGCTCTCTATTGTTCCCCGTCGCTCCCCTTGCTCGGATTTAGATTTCTCACTCCCCGGATTAGAGGGCGAGCAGGAGACGGCGCTCTATGGCAAACAAAGAACAGGAACGAACAGAAGACTCGCAGGCTTGTCCTTTGTGTTGCCTCTCTCCGCTTTGTTTTGTTTTGTTCACTTGCTACAGGCTGGCCGGTCAAGCGCTGGTGCCTGCTTGCTTGCCTGCTGTCCTGTTTGTAAACTAAACTTCCGTCCACGTCCTTGCCTTCCTCGCCTTCCGCCTGCTGCGCCTATCTCTCCAATTTTTGCTCTTATCTGCTTTCTGTATTTCTTTTTGCTTACTTTTCTTATATCCGCCTTCTTCCATTGTCTTTTTTTGTTTTGTTTTTCTCTTATTTTCTTCTTTTGCCTTGCTTTTTCTTCTTGAGCCTACATTTTCTTTTATTTTTATTTTTATCTTTCATGTTCTCCTTTTGTCTTTCTCCTTTTCCTGTTCTTACTTTCTGTTGTGTTTTTTCATCTTTTTCCTTCTTCCTTTTCCTCCCTCCGCCTTCCTTCCTTCCTGCTCCTCTTTCCTGTTGTTTCTTCTTATGTCTCCTGTTTACTCCTGCCTCGGCCTTTCGCAGTCGCTTTCACTCCCTCCCTCTCCTTTATTGTGCTTCATATATCACTTTTTTTTTATTGTATATTCAGTCCTCTCCTTATTTTACTTCTTTACTCTCTCTCCATCCTGTATCATCAATCTTACCCTGCTTGCTTTTTTCTTCCTTCCTCTGCATTCCTACGTTCTTCTCTCCCTTCCGCCAATACAAAATTCCATGTGAAATATTATAGATTCCTTGTTCACCCTTCGACCGATCCCCCTCCATCCCCGCCTCCCGTCCCCAGTCCCCCCCCCCCCCCCTCGGTAGCGTGCATGAGATATGTACGTATAGATATTTCGTAACGTGTTTTCATTATTTCGTTTAAAGGGCAGTGTCACACCACTTTCATCCCTCCAATTAATTTCTGGTAATTTGAAACTTGATTAATACTTGTATGGGTGATCAGCTGCCATCTGTACCATTCATTTCAACAGATTGTTTTGTTTGCGTCTGCATGGAATGTTTTGTTCCCGAATTTTTCGATTTTTTTTTTCGCGCATCATTAAATTAGAGAGATCAAAGCAATATTTGATCTCATTTTATTCTTTCTTCTTTTATGCTTTCTTTATTATTCTTAATTTCTTCTTATTTTATCTTTGTGTTCTTCTTTAGTACCTTTTATTCTCCCTTCTATTCTTTTATTCCATTATTTTTTTCATTCTTCTTTCATCCTTTCATTCTACTGTCGTGTGTTGGGTTCTTGCTGTCGCGTCGGTGCTGAAATGTCCTCCTCTCACCAAACACCTGTGCGGAGATGACAGTATTCTTCTTGTCGTCGTTTATTTCTTCTATTCTTCTTTCATCCTTTCATTAATTCTACTGTCGTGTATTGGCCCCCTGCTGTCGCCTCGGTGCTGGCGTGTCCTGCTGTCACCAAACACCTGTACGGAAGATGATTGCATGGAATTACCTGGTAACGCTGGAGTATACGCGGGAGGCGTCAGGGAAGGTGTGTTGTTGAGGGGCGGACAGGCTGACAAAGGGACGAGTGCGGACTGTCTCGAAGGGGGGACGGTGATCGTTTCCCTGTCACTGTTTCCCGTCCAAGTAGTGTTGATGTACTTGTCGTAATTTATTGACACTGAAAAGAAATACGGTAAGAGAAAAAAAAAAAGAGGAATTGGTGACTGTTTTAAAGAGGTGACTATTATATTTTTTTTCACTGTATCGTATGTCAGAAATGTTGATGTAATTATTTTTCCTCTCCTTCCTTCCTTCCTTCCTTTCTTCCTTCCTTTCTTCCTTCCTTCCTTTCTTTCTCTGCTCTTTATTTACTTTTTTCGTTCTCCTGCCTGCTCTTTTTACTATCTCGATCTTTCCTAGTCTCCTTCCTTCTTCCCTTTTGCTTTTTTTGTTTTTGTTTTTTGCTTATCCCCCTTTTTACTGCATTTCAAACCTGGGCTGTTTTTTTCTCGAGGCGTTAACAGTGTGAGCCTTCTCTTTCGCTGTATGGCATTAAATAACCTATTGTACCGATATCTCACTTTATAATTCTGTGCTTCTTGGTCTGTGGTCCATATTATTAAACGTATCGGGCTCCCATTACGACTGTTATTCCAAGGCCACAGAGAAGATTACCGGGTCTTCATGGGTGATATTCCAATTCATTTATTGATTTATCTTTTTGGCCACTCCTCTCTATTCAGGAGCAGTAAGTAGCGGGCTTTTCTTCATTATTGTTTTTTTTTTTTACGCCCTTGAACTATCCTCTGCTGTAAAAAAAAAATTGAAGATGCAGAAGTCGTGTAAAACTATCACTGGGATCACAAAACTGCCCATGAAAAGGCCAGCAACTTCTACGAAAGACTTATCAAACAGACGTACTGAGGTGCCCAGACGTTAAGAAATACGGGCTTGTCTCTCACAGCCCTATGCGACGGAGATGAGCACCGACGCCACGCTCAGCTATGATGTATGGCTCCTACTTAACCTTTACTACTACCTCACTGTATAACTGTCACTTTACGTCTGTCTCTTTAACTGTATAAATGACCAGTTCTACCAATATCTTTTTACGTTCTGCAAATGTTAAATATAAAATGACTTTCAACACCCATCCATTTCCTGCTACGTTGCAATCTTTCCGTCACCGTTCACATGGGCGATGATTCGACAAGAAAATCAGTGTAATTCGTTTAATCGGCGTGCGTGGGACTAGTTCGTTCGTCGCTCACCAGGTTATTAATTTCACCGCTCCTCGCAGGACAGCTTCTAATTTAAGTGCTTTTTTTATGAGGGAAGTTAAAGGAAGGGAAGAGAAACAAAAGAACTCACTTCACCGTAGGGAAGGGAAGGGAAGGGAAGGCAAAACTCACTTCACTGTCTTAAGAACTTGGTGGTAGAGAAGGGAAGGGAAAGGAAGATAACGGAAGGGAAGGGAAAAGAAGAGAAGGCAAAACTCACTTCACTGTCTTAAGAACTTGGTGGTAGAGAAGGGAAGGGAAGAGAACGGAAGGGAAAAGAAGGGAAGGCAAAACTCACTTCACTGTCTTAAGAACTTGGTGGTACGGTAGGGAAGGGAAGAGAAGGAAAGCAAAAAAAAAAGTATCCCTTTACTGCCTGAAGAACGTGGCACTCAGTCTGTCTGTCCATGCATACTGTGAAGATTTATTAAAGCGCTATTATTTTACTCTTTAAAAAAACTCGTTATACCATCTTTGACTGTAGTGAAACATACATAAATAGATCGATAGAGATACATATTGATTGTACTTACGTAGATATCTTCAGTAATTGCATAATATACCGTCTTGAGAGAGAGATTAATCGTAAGTCGTACACATGGATCTCAGGCGAATAAAAACGCGAGCTATTTGTGTCACTATCATCACCGCCATCACCATCATTATCGTGGCGTGTGTGAACGTCGTCCATCAGAGGGAGGGAGGGAGAGAGAGGGGCGTGGGGAGAGTGAGGGAGGGGAGGCAAGGGAGTGTGTTAGGGGGGAGGGGGAGGGCGGCGACACCTTGGCTGAGAGTGAGAGACTAACGAAGGCTTTGATAATTCCCTTTATTAGAGTGCAGGTCTAGGGGGAGGAGGAGGAGGAGGAGGAAGGGAGTGAGTAAAGGAGTGAGGGATGAAGAGGGTCAGAGAATGGATGGTGGAGGGGCTGAGCAGGGGTATACGTAGAAGTAGGAGGAGGAGGAAGGGAGGGAATGAGGGACAGGCAAAGGGTACAGGGTTGATTGTGCAAGGGGTGAGAAAGGAGAGAGAGAGAGAGGGAATGATAAAGGGGAAGGAAGAGAAGAGAATGTATAGGGTGAAGAAAAGATGGAGGAAGGAGAGAGATGGAGTGTTTTGGGTACAGAAAGGAAATGATGGAGGAGGAAACAGTAGGGAAAAAGGAGGTGGAGGATGAGAGGGAGGGTAGGGAGAGTGGGAGAGGAAGGGAGGGAGGAAAGGTAGTGAAGGGAGTAAGGGAGAAAATTATACAAAAGTGTTTTTATTTTATCATTGAGTGTGTGTGTGTGTGTGTGTGTGTGTGTGTGTGTGTGTGTGTGTGTGTGTGTGATTGTCTTTTCTTTCTCATCTTTTGAAATTATTATTTTATTCGCACCATCTATTTATTTTTCTAAGTAATGACCCGCTCTCTCTCTCTCTCTCTCTCTCTCTCTCTCTCTCTCTCTCTCTCTCTCTCTCTCTCTCTCTCTCTCTCTCTCTCTCTCTCTCTCTCTCTCTCTCTCTCTCTCTCTCTCTCTCTCTCTCTCTCTCTCTCTCTCTCTCTCTCTCTCTTAATTGATCATTTTCACATCTACTTACTTTCCTTCCTCCTCCTCCTCCTCCTCCTCCTCCTCCTCCTCCTCTCCTCCACCTCTTCATTCATTCATTCAACTTCATTAGCATCATTAGTAAGATTTAATCTTCTTTTCCTCCATCTTGCTCAGTGCCTTCCTCCTCCTCCTCCTCCTCCTCCTCCTCCTCCTCCTCCGCCTCCTCCTCCTCCTCCTCCTCCTCCTCCTCCTCCACTCCCTCCACCACCACCTCCTCCTCCTCCTCCTCCTCCTCCTCCTCCTCCTCTCTTGAGCTTCCTTTTTTTTGCCTTCCTCCCTCCAGCACCCCCCACTCCTTAAAACTCACCATTGTTTTGTTCTTTTTTTCTACTACTACTACTACTACTACTACTACTACTACTACTACTACTACTACTACTACTACTACTACTGTTACTACTACTACTACAACTACTACTACTACCTGCTTCTACTTATACTAATACTACAACGACTACTTCACCTATGACTTCTGACTAATTATGTTAATGATGATAAAAAATAAAAAAATAACAATAATAATAATAATAATAATAATAATAATAATAATAATAATAATAATAATAGGGACCTTCCATTATGTATACCAGTTCTTTCACATCGACCGTAAGAGAGAGAAAAAAATATTCATAAATAAAAGATTATCATATTTTTCTTACCTACTTTCACCTTCCTACTCCCTCCCTTCCCTCTTCCCTCCCTTACCACTTTCCCTGATACCCCCACCTCTCCTTTTCTCCCTCTCTCCCACTCCACCTTAGTCTCGTCCCTTCCCCTCACCCCTCACCATTCCCTACCTTCCTCCCTCCACCTACTGTCTACCCCTTACTCTCCTCCTCCTTCTCCTTCTCTCCTTCTTCCTCCTCCCCTCCTTTCCCTTCCCCTTTCTTCCTCTTTTTATCTACCTCTGCCTCCGCCTTCACCGTTCCCATCAATCTCCCCATTCCTCCCTCCACCTCATATATCTACCCATTTCTCCCCTTTTTCCTCCTCCTCTTCCTCTCCTTCTTCCCATTTCCTCCCCTTCCTCGCCTCAGTAGCACGTTTCTTCCCTCCCTCTTAGCACCCTACCCTCGAACTCTCCCCTCACCCCTCCCTACCTTTCTCTCTCCATTTCCCCTTACCCCACATGCCTCCTCATCCCCTTCCCTTACCTCTCCCCTCACCATTCCCTCACCCACTCCCCTCCCTTTACCTACTTCGTCTACTCTCCTACCATCCCCTACCCCCCCTACCCCCCTCACCTGCCTCACCGCTCACTCTTCCCTCATAATCCCGGGCTGCCAATTTACCTGCGGCCCTCACCTGCGCCCGGCCGTTGCATGAATAAAACAGGTGAGCGGGGCGGCATTTAGCACACGGCAAGGTAGTTTCGGGGGCCAAATTAAGTAGTTTATGAAATATTTAGTAATCACTCCCAAGTCTCCCTTAGTGAGGCTTAATGGCGGGGTCGTTATTTTATTTATATTTTTTTTATGTATTGTTTTATTTTTATTTTTGTTTTTGTTTGGGGTTTTGTTGTTCCTGTAGCGGGTGGTGTGTTGTCCGGAGCAGCACCACCAGCACCAGCACCTCCACCACCACCACCACCAGCGATGGAATAATGGTGTCGCAGTCTGAGGTATTAGTGTAATTACGGACTGCTGGGAGTTATTAGACTATTATTTCATCCTTGTTTTCACGTGCGTTTATCTCGACCCCTTTTTTTTACTTTTTTTTATTAGTTTTGTTTTTTGTTTTGCCACGAGGAGCAGTTCTTTATCTTTTGCTATCTTTCTTATCTACTTTACTGCTTTGTGTGTGTATATTTAGTTAAGCTGTAGTTTTTTTCTTTTTTTTTTCGTTCCTCCTTGCTGTGTTTCTTATAATATCTACTTGAACACACACACACACACACACACACACACACACACACACACACACACACACACACACACACACACACACACACACACACACACACACACACACCTCTACCTGTAGTCTCCATCAACGGCACTCCGCTCCAGGTGGTGGAGACAACCAAACTTCTCGGTGTAACCATTAACAACCGCTTGACCTGGAAGGAGCATGTCAGCCGCACCATCGCTTCAGTCTCCTGTCAACTCTACCTTCTGAGGCAGTTGAAATCACTGACGACTCCCACGCGTGAGCTGGTGGGAGTCTATAACACCTTCATTCTCCCCAAGCTCACTTACGCCTCCCCAGCCTGGTTTCCATCCCTCAACACCACCCAGCGCCGCCAGCTTGAGAGGGTTCAGAAGCGTGCGTGCAGGCTTTTCCTGGGTCCGTCTTACTCCACCTGTGACGAGGCCCTCGATGCCCTACACCTGCCCACACTTCAAGACCGCTACCAGCACCTCCTCCAAAAGTTTGCGAAACAACTACTAAATCACCTGCGCCACCGTGATCTGCTACCAGACACTGCGCCTCCCTCTCGCCATGCCGTCAGACACAGCAACCTACTGATACCTATCCGTGCAAGGACGGAAAGGTACAGGAAGAGCCTCATCCCTACCATTGTAAATTTATAAACAAGTAACCATAAGAGAGATTTATATTCATATTTATATTACATTAATTTATATTATACAATTTAAGTAACTTTATATTTTATGTATACTAATGCATCTATGTTTATCATATAAATTTTCAGCCCCTGGCTGCACACCATATGAATAAATCGTTTATTATTATTATTATTATTATTATTATTATTATTATTATTATTATTATTATTATTATTATTATTATTATTAAACACACACACACACACACACACACACACACACACACACACACACCTTACTTACACACTCATATTCACTCTCGTCCAAGATTCACTTTTCTTTACTCCCCCCTTCTCCCCCAATCTCACTTTAGTTTTTTTTTTCTACCTCAAAACAGACCTTCCCTTCTTTTAATTATCCTTCCCTTCCCTTCCCTTCCCTTCCCTTCCCTTCCCTTTTTTCCTTTCTCAATTTTCTCTTCATTTTTCCCTTCGTCCGCGTTCCTTTCTTCCTCCCTTCCTCTTTTCCCTTTAGTTCTGGCTCTATTTTGCATCCTTCTCTATTCCCCCTCCAAAATAATCCCTTTACCCTTGTATTTTCTTTTCTTCGTTTTTCTGTCTCATTTCCATCCCCTTGCGTTCTCTCTCTCTCTCTCTCTCTCTCTCTCTCTCTCTCTCTCTCTCTCTCTCTCTCTCTCTCTCTCTCTCTCTCTCTCTCTCTCTCTCTCTCTCTCTCTCTCTCTCTCTCTCTCTCTCTCTCTCTCTCTCTCTCTCTCTCTCTCTCTCTCTCTCTCTCTCTTCCTTCGTCTCCATTCATCCATTTTTATTACTTCTCTTCATTGACCCTCTCAGCTTAAATTCAGTCTTCTAAGCTTTATATATCAAGCTCAGTTTCCTCCTCCTCTTCTTCCTCTTTCGCATCCTCGGCCATGTCCCTGCCTTTGTCCTTCTAACGTGGCATAATCTTTGCTTTTGTCCCCGTGCGCGTCTTCCTCCTCCTCCTCCTCCACCTCGGGCTCCTCCTCTCCCTCCTCCTCTTCCTCTTCCCGTAGGGAAGTCTCGTAATTTTTACAAGAATCCAGGTGTAATTATAACTGTCTTGAGTAAATATTATACGCTATGGTAAATTAGATTTGGTTATATTAGGTGAGGGTAAGCTATGTTCAGCTCGGTTATTGTATGTCATTTTAAGTTTGTTTAGGTAAGTCTGGTTCTATAGATACACAGGTAGATAATTAGGTTGGGAGATACACGTTGGTCAGTATTAAGGGCTAGGGAAAGAGAAAGAGGTTAACGTAGTAAGTCCGGAATGTAAGCTAGAAAATTATGGCATTTATACTAATAGTAAAGTTGAGAGCATACGCCATAACTGCGCATGACGGCGGTGCTCATCTCCGTCCCGTTGGCCTTTGTAGCCTGTGGGGGAGAGAACGCTTTAACCCGAAACAGGGCCAGTGTGACAAATAGGTTACCACAGTTTACCTTCCCCAGGTTTGCCCAGATATCCATTTATCGACCAGTCCAAAAGGAAGGAAGAACAGCCGGAATTCGAACCCAGGCCAGCAGATTCGTAGTCAAGAGACTCTAACCACTGGTCCGCGGAGGCGTATACCAATACACAGGTAGTAGATAATTAAGTTTGGAGGTAGACAGGTAGGTCAGTAGGAAGGGCAAGGGAAAAATAAGATTAATTGTTAGTAAATCCTGGATGTAGTTAGCGTGATAATGATGGTAAAAGATAGATAGCAAGATATCAATAAAAGTAACAGATGGGTGACTGCGAAAACCTGAAGGCAACTGAAGGAGGGAATGTGAGGAGGTGAATAACCTTTGAGTGACCTTCTATATAGACTTGGAAACTACAGTAAATGATAGTGAAAAAAATAATATTACAATACAGATTAAACCTTTCATGTTTCCTCCTCCTTCATCTCCTCTTTCTCCATCTCCTCTCCCTCTGTCTCATCCTCCGTCTCCTCTCCCTCTATCTCCTCCTACTTCTCCTCTTCCATCCCTCCTTTCCTCTCCCCTCGCTCCCACATACCTCGTCTGATGAAGTCTTCAGCGCCGCCTCAGCCACACGGTTGCCGCAGGGTTGGTCAGTGTTGTGTTCCTATAGCAGAATTTCCCGAACACGTCACCAGAGCTTGTCAGCACTCTGGATACAGCAACATACAGCGTGATGGAGCCATTGTTGGATTGTGATACTGACACACACACACACACTGCCCGACCCACACCCACATAAACCTTACTTTTTTTTTTTTTTACGTCTTCGCCTGTAGCGCCGGCAGGCTTTCTTCAGGGACCTGGTGGTCGGCCCAAGCCCGTCATGGCGCAAGCAATTTTTATAGTGTATCATTTAGCTGCAGGAAATAGGACTCCTGTAAACGTATCCAGCCGTCACTTCCTTCTGCCCTTAGTTTCCAGTTTGATTTGGTTCTTCTATATATTTCCTAACCATTGACAATTGTTTTTTACTTAGATGGTGTTTGTCATTTCATGTTTTTGTCGTAATAGTATTGTGTTATAAAGCCTGTGTTGAGTGTGTGTGTGTGTGTGTGTGTGTGTGTGTGTGTGTGTGTGTGTGTGTGTGTGTGTGTGTGTGTGTGTTTCGTCGAATTTTCATCTTTCCTATTTTTTTTTTTTTTACATGTATATTCGTATTGTGTTGTCCTGGGATGTTGCAATATTGTGATCGCCGCCACGCCGCGCCACGCCCGTGTATTGGCAATTTTCTTTCACTAATTCCTTTACTTTGAAGCTTCATTTTAATCTTCTTGTCAACCCCCTTTCTTGGTACATATATTTTTGTCTGTCCCTTTTCCGATAGCATTTTCCCTCCGCCCTGTCTTCCTGCAGTGTAAATATGTACGTTTTCTCATTTTTTTCATCTTCGCGTTTGTTTATTCCTCCACTTATTCCCACGGCTGATTTTCCATTCTTGTTACCCTTCCTGTTTTCCCCAATTTTTTTCCCTCCTCCCTTTCCCACATTCTATCTTCCCCCTTCTGTCCGGCTTTTCCCACTTTTTCTCCCTCTCCGTTCTCTTTTCATCCATTTATCTCCCTTCTTTCCTCCATTTCCCTTTTCATCCTCCCTTTTCTTTCCTCCCTCCTTTCTTTTCTCATCCATCTTTCCCTTCGTCCCATCTTAACTCCTTCTTTTCGTCCCATCATCCCTTCTTCCATTCTCTTTCCTTTACTACCTCCTTCCTTTCCTTCTTCCCTTCATCCCATCCTTTCCCCCCCTCTCCCTCCTTCACTTCGAAAGAAACTCTAACTCCCTCTAACTCCCATGCCATCCTCTCTATCCCTTCCCTCTTCATTCCCTTTTGCTCTTCTTTCCCTCCTTCTCACCCCTCCTCCCCTCATGTCTGCCTCCTCTTTTCCTTTCTCCCTTCTTCAAACATCCCTTCCAGCCACTGTATCCCTTCACTCTTCTTTCCCTTTGCTCTTCTTTCCCTCCCTCTTTCCCTCTCCTCCCTCATTCCTTTCTCCCTTCCCCCAGCCTTCTCTTTACCTTTCTTCCTTCATCCCTCTAACATCCACTCCATCCACTCTCTCCCTTCACTTTTCTTTCCATTTACTCCTTTTTCCCTCCCTTTCTCCGTCTCCCTCCCACATGCCTTTCTCTTTCCCCAGTCTCCTCTTTTCCTTTCCTTTTTTCCTCTTAACTCCCAACGCATCCTCCATCCCTCCCTTCTTTCCCCTTACTCCTCTTTCCCTCCTTTTTTCCCTCTCCTCTCTCTCTCTTCAGCCTTCTCTTTTCCCTTTTCCCTTCTTCCACTTAACTCCCTCTCCATCCTCCATACCTCCCCTTTTCTTTCCCTTTATTCC